>NC_079912.1:18082663-18345163 GCF_024868665.1 Triplophysa rosa | reverse complement strand
ACATTGTCCGGCAATAAGGGCGATGGAGGTTTGCATAGGGAGGTGCATAACCTTCTGATGTATCCGTGACTTTCTGTTTGAACATGGGCACATGTTTGCCCTCCTCTTAGTTTGACCGTTTGTCATTAACTAATTCCTGTAATTTGATCATTCTGTGATTCGTGTGACACTGTAATATCATTAAAGCCTGATTTTGATTATTTCTTGCTTGCATCAACAAGCAAATGCCACCTTAATAATGTGCCGTTTGCTTATTGTATTTTCCCTTATTATTTCCAATTTCTCATTATTGCCGTCATTTTTCTAGATAAAAGTGCATATAAAAATTCAATTTTCTGAATACGGGATCCAGGGGCGATAACACGTTTGCAGATTAGAACCTGAATATGGGCAATTTAGCATGGCAGTTGAAGAGTAAGTGATGTTTGTGTATGTGTGTGTCTCTGTACTGCACAGGCAAGACGTCGGTCTGCCAACACATTGAATAGTTGACGGTTTATGCTACACTACAGAATCGTGGTTATTTTACTCACCGTGCTGCCTATAGATGGTTTCATCTGACAAACGCGCCTGCCTGAAGTTAACTTCTAGTCTGTGTTTGTTGATCTGTCTGGCTAGCGGCTACTATTACAACTATTTATCTTTTATTTTATTTATATTAATATTTAATTGTATATTGATTGAATGAAATTAACAATTTGTTGAATGGGTCGTGTAGCTTTGTCGCAAGTTTAGCCAAACCAGTTAAATAATACTGGCTAGACATATGCTGCATCCCAATTCGCATTCTATCCGTCCTAAATAGTATTCGATAATAGAATTTGTATGTCCCAAATCGTAGTATGTTGAAAAGAGTATTCCAAAGATTCCCGGATTGTCTACTACTTCCGGTAAAAATTCGAAGTGCAGAATGAGGCACACTCTAACGGCTAATGTTACCCACAACTCACCGAGAGTGGGCGGAGTTAAGTGACTCTCCACTGCGTTAATAAAATTAAAAAACTGATGCGTCACTAAATTAATAAATATAAGCACAGAGTTAACATTACATGTGAAACAATGAATGAATAAATACTTAAATGGAAAGAAGAGCTGTATTTTGATGTGTGTGCAATGTTGTCTAGGCAACAACGGCCACTTCTGTTTCCTGTTAGTATGTCCCAGTGTGTACATATTGTTTTGCTACACAGTAAAATGTATATACTTTTCCATAACAAAAATAGTACATACTTTTAGTGCATAGTATAAGTAGGCGAATAGGGAAGCAGCAATACTTTTATCTTGCTAGCTAGCTAGCTAGCTAATGTTTGTTTTCAGAAATAATATACAGGGACTCTTCTTTGCGGATGCTTACAGGAAGTTAAGTTTAGGCCACAAAACACACATTCACAGTAACGTTTGTTTATGTTGTTGCTTTGAAACCGTCTAGAGACCACTTCGCAAGATATAAACACTGGTCCAGAAGCACTTCCAGTTCGATTTTTAAAAATTGTATTATTATTATTTTATAAACCTTAAATGAGAAAAAATATTCGTTTAACATTTTTATTTGGTTTTAAATGTTCTGTTGGTTGTATCCTGTTCAAACAGTTTTGTAGTGTTAAAAACTAAAACGGGAAGTTCTTCTGCACCAAATTTCGACGCGGTCTCGTACAATACAGCGATACTGGAATCAAAGACTGTTTTCTGAGAATCTGTGTATTACAGACGGTTTGTTTGAGTTTTATTTATATCTTCATGTATTCACAGCTGTGGTGTAACTGCCGTGTTTATTGACAAAGGTATACCCAGAGAGATTTGAGAGACTCGGTTATCTATGTTTATTACAGAATGGGTTTCAGGCTCTGAAAAACACTTTGATTCTGTGTGTACTTTATGCGTCAAGGCAGTTCAGGATTTGAGAATGTTTAAATAAAAAACATTTTTTGGGGACGTGCTCAGGTTTACAATGCGTGTTATCTTTAAAAACAAGTGCGCTAACGAGCACAGGCAGCGTAAAAACATTTTGTATACTTTTGTTTCTCTTTATCTAAAGCTGTGTAAGCTTTCGACTCCTCTGGAAAACACGTGGGATGAAAAAATGGCACAAGGTTATTCAGAAATTTAAAAGAGCATCTGCTTTAATTTTCACCTGTAGCAACGCCAGGGAAGGCGTAGGACATTGGCATTGGTTGAAGAGGGTGAAATTAATCAGCATACCATCTCTAGTGAGCGCCAGTTAATCACGGGCCTTAGCGTTTTATTAACAAAATGATATATCTGCTTCAAATTACCATATTAGGAAAACTTCCTCCCCCCACCCCACACTTCTCACAATTTGTCGTTTGAAACGGGACCTTGATTTACAACATTTTTAGTCAAGGCTGTGGGGAGAAAACATAAATATTACATCATTTATCAAGGTCTCATAGTTGACTACAAATTTGATAAATCTGCACAATGTTTTGATTGTTTAATGCACGTCTGTGAGAGAAGCTAAGTGTTTATATTGTGTTCACGCTCATGCATTATCACTGTTTTTTGCTTTCAGCCGGTTTGAAAGACATTCCGTTCACATACGACCACATGAAAGATGAGACCGGTCTCCATCTGTGAATCTGATGAAAAATACCGCTTCTTCTTAACTTTGATTTACTAGCTGCATCACTGCCAAGAGACAGACCCCCACCTTCTGCCCCATTGCACTCTTCCTCCTCATTTTCACCACATTTGGCCCAATTGTTCCTGCACTCGGAACCCTGCCGGGCCCCGGTGCATGCTGGGATGAAGGTGATGGAGAAGAGAGGGTGGTGGGGGCACCTTGAAATTGATAGAGTGCTCAGAGCCCCTCCCTTTTTAATAATACAATGTTTGAACACCCTTTGCGCAGGATTTCTGTCTGCGCAGACCGGAAAAGTCGGATTCCAGTCTGTGTGTTTGTAGTTGGAAGCAGTGAGCGATGGCCACAAGTCCAGATGTGCGTTCGTTCTCAAGGGGACGCAACAGGAAAGAGAATCCAAAGAATCATCGGCCCCTAAATTTCATGCGTCACCATTCATACGTCTGTGAACGTTGTATATGATGTAGAGTCGCCCCATGTTGGATAAATAAACCGCAGATGGCGTTCAGATCACAGCGAATGGTTTGCAAGGTTAATATGTTTTATTTTCCCATCCTGCTTGTATAATCTTTCCGTATTACTGTTTTCTCTCTCATCCTGTCTTGTTATATTTGCTGTTGACATTATGACCGCAGGTTAATGCAAGCACTTCATTTGATATTGTTTTAGCTACTATATGCTGGCCAGTGTTGCCAGGTTTGTTTAAAACTTCCGTTTTAGGGTGTTGTTTTCCCACCCAATGAGTTACTTTAGGTAAGTTAATAAAACGGGAGGTTGCATGTCAACATCATTAAAATTTCTTCATTTCAAAACGCGGGACTTGAAACGTTTCTGTTTATTTCTTGATCTTTTTGTTATCAAGACCTGGCAACACTGATGCTGATATGTAACACATATAAAAGGTTGTTTTATTTTGTACTTTATAATGAATACAAACTGGGATATTTAGTATTAACGTGATAGTCAAGCCAAAATTCTGTCATCATTTCACCCTCTTGTCATTTCAGGACGCGAAAGAAGATATTTTGAAGAATGTTGGTAACTGAACAGCGGTGCTACCCATTCACTTCTATTGTATGGACACAAAACCAACGCAAGTCAATGGGTACTGCCGTTATTCGGTTACTGACATTCTTCAAAATATCTTCTTTTGTGTTCTGCAGAAGAAAGTAAGTCGTACAGATTTGAAATGAGAACAGAATTGTCATTTTCGGGTTAACATGATATAAAATGCCACACACTGTTATACAAGATGTTGATGATTCCATCCACAACTAATGTTTAATTTTTCTCTCATTATTTGTCGTTTAACTACTACTGAGACAATACGGACATCTCATTTCAGGTCCGTGTGTGTGCAGAAGGAGCAGAATCGGAGCGAAAGAAGGCCGAGCCAGAAGAATGAAGGTCTGGCTGTATTAATGGAGTGACTCACGGCAGACGCACATGCGGTAGAGTCATCCCGCAGCCTCTCTGAAGGAGGCAAATGCCTCTCCTCCCCGCACGCAGGGCCTTTGATCACTGCCTGTTGTTATACATAATGATTTTGCCAGTGTCAGAGAAAAATCAGGAACGAGTGTATCTGTAGTTCATTATAAAAGGCTCATCGATGCCACGCTCGTATCAAGCCCTTTATTGGCATCATTCTGTAATGTGTGATTTATTTTATCTGCTCATTTTCTGCGGTTGCGTGTGAAGCTTGGGCTTTCAATGCGAAAGCGGCCTTTGAGGAAACCTCTCATCTCGAAATGTCGGAGCGCTCGCACACACACGTGCACTTCATCTGCATATGAGTGGGGTTTTGGGGGGCTTGCCGGGGTTTCGCTGAAGAAGACATCAGAGATGAAACCGAGTGGTTTTTCCCACCTGGAGCTAGCACTTATTAGCCCCAGAGCAGCGAGGGGAGGGGGTCTACACGAACAGCTGTGAAATTACAACCTGCTTAATTTAATTACCAGCGCTAATTAATTCATATCTACAGCCAAAGGAAAAGGACGTGAGTAAAGAAGTCATTAGCCTAATTGCTTAATGAATTGTCTATGGCACCCGCCTGAGCTGCGTCTTCATTATCTGATGTTTGGCCTTGGCACCAGTTTAGCGTGTTTGATGAAACCGGTCTCGGTGATAATTTCTCCCCGTCACGCTCTCTTAATGAGAGGTGTTGAAGCTCCATATGGCAGCGTTTGTGCTCGAGTACCCGTTGAGAATGCCGCTTCCCGATGCTAAATCACCCGGTCTTAGAATGCGTTCGCGTGCGTTGCATGAGGAGTCCTGAGGTTGCTGTATAATTTAGACTCGTGTTGTGTGTGCATATACTGTATATTTTTCCCTAGATCTGCTTCAAAGATATAGGATGTTTATTTTCAGTGTGACGGAGTGTGTATGTGATCCTGAGAGGGTGCGTGTGTGTCACCATCCATCAGTGAGCTACGACTGCTGCCAGCCTCCTGAGCTCTTCTATCTTTCGACTCGCTTTCTAAATGTCTCTCTCTCTCTGTCTCTCTCTCTCTCTCTCTATCGTCTCTAAATCTATCACTCCACTTCAGTCACACAGATCTGCCCTTTCCCCCCCCACCACCACACGCATTGTCATCTTTACATTGGCATGTGCACATGGCATTTAACCAAGTCTTGAATGTGTCTGCAATACTTTAGTAAAGCTAATTAAAAACTAATTATAAATATGCAAATCATAAGTGTTTCTGCGCATTATACTGTACTGTCAATTATTTTGACAGTGACGGAAACAACTCAATCATACTTGGGCTTTGCCATCAGCCAATCAGAATTACCAGGAAAAATGAAATTGAAGTAAAATGCAATTTGCCTCAAATTTAGTCTCAAAATGTATTTATAATGTACACCGTTTTTATACTTTTTTTTAATTCTCAAAAAGTGTTTGTAATCTTATAGACGATGCTTTTGTTACAGTTGATTACACTACTTCACATCGCATTGAAAATTCGACACGCACAACTTTCAACTTGCGAACTTGCAATCATACCATGTATTGTGATTTATTTTATAATTTTATCTTTCTATTTCTGTTTCTGCTATCTGTATGGATGTCAAATTGTGACAAGCACTATAAAAATTTGAATTGAATTTGCACTATGAATATGGCGTATATGGCTTAAAAACAACTGTGATCAGACCTATACAAGGATGGGAACATTTCAATCACGTACGTCTGCCATTGAGATGAATGGGGATGATAACAAATTGAGGTTTTATAGACGGGGCATTGTTTTGATCGCACTACACAGCCAGCGTTTACATTCATTAATGAAATCTTCCTACAAATGCCTTGCTTGTAGTTGCCTTCGTATTAGGGTGAGATGGAAAAACATAGTTTAACATAAAAATATCTTCAAACTCTCCCTGTTTGGCTAAATAATAAAACTGACAATTCTCTGATACAGTATATCTCCTTTTAGATTTTTCCAACACGCCATAATGTTATTTTATATATACGGCGACTATATGCATATTACATGTGTTTAATCTGTTCACCTCGTTCTGTCGCAATAAGATCATTTTTCATCGCGCTTCGGCCAAGACTACCCCCCCCGCACTGTCATTTAGGACGTTAGCATACTTGATCGTATTGGGTGTATTATTATCCAGAGAACATTTGGCTAACTGCACTTTTATGACCCCTGTGTTGGGTTCTCGGGCAAACAGGGGTGGCGAGGGATGTTTTACGCTGCTGCGGTGACTTAAGCAATTGGATAGAAATTGATTGAAGCGTTTGTCCACAGAAGGCCTGGTTCGGGAAAAGCTAGATATAGGGCTTAATAACCAAGGCTCTGGTTCCAGTGTCAGCTCAGATTATATTATATATTTAAGTGATACCTAGTGTTTGTGCTGAAAGCTAAGAAGCTTTTTCTCCCTGTTCTAACACTATTGGCTGTGGTTTCTGGGAAAGCATTACCTTCATCATTTATAGACTTTAAATATTCGCCCTGTGCACGCCGAGCTAATGGATCGCCAAGCAGTCAATGTGATCATGTGTTTTTCAGGATACTAAATCGGTTATATTGCTTATATATATAAATATATATGAAACATGCATTGCATGCTTCTGTTAAATTTCAACAAACCTCAGGAGTGACACAAAGTCTTCCGACAGCAATGTGACGGCAGACACAAAACTGTGATAAATATTCAGGGTATCACAAAGGAATATATACATATGTTTGAACTTTTCTGAAGTGCATTTACAAATATTTATGTTGTATTGCTTGAAAGTGAATGTAAACTTGTTTTTTTCTTTGCGGTATTTGAGGTGTGGACAAATACAGAGCACCTTTTCTTTTCATTTTTCTGCGAATAAATGCAAATAGAAACAATATTTTTATTAGAAATTTGGAAGAAATGTTGTTAGTAGTTCACAGAATGAAACAAAAATGATAATCTTACCTAAACACTAACACAAATTGTAAATTCAGAAAAACTGATAATAATTTTGAAATCGTCTCTTATTTTTTTCTGCGGCTATATATAATAGGTTAGTGTAATGTAAATGTAGGTAGGCTATCAAATATACATTTTATATTAGTATATTTGCTATAGTTTCTGTAAAAGCATTACCTTCATCATTTACAGGCTCGAGTTATAGTACCATATATACGTATTGGTCTGTATGTGCATGCTATATATTTGAAGTGAATGAAACATCGTTTTTCCTCCTTTACTTCCTCAAGCAAAATAAGTCCTGAGCGTGCATCCATGGAGTCCACTTTGTAATACATGACAAATCACGCTCTCTCATGTATACATGGCTCACCTGAACTGGCTTGTGAATGGGAGATTGATTACTTGACGCAATGGCATAATACACTCCACTCACCTCACTGAAACTTTTCTATGAATGTCATGAGTGAGGCGTTATAATGGGGTTGTTTATCATCTTGCGGTTTCGCGCATCTGGGCCTCAAAGCACGTGGATGAGAGATGAAGATTTGACCTTGACGACCTCTTGGCCTGTGAAAGCCCAGGTGCATGATGGGCAACATTGAAGCCGCCATTGAGACCCGAGTATTCTGTAAAGTTGAAAAACACGAGAAATTTCAATGGTGTAATTACTTCGAAGGATAAAGCTTTATGCTCTGCCAGGGTAGGAAGGTTATTAATGATGAGCTGTGTCAAAGATGAATTGTATTTACTTCTGTGCATTGTGTAGAGATACTGTACGGCGACAGAGCCTGTGGACACTAGAGTCTGGAAAAGTTGCTCTTCTGAAAGTTTTTAATCTCCGTTACGGAGATTCAACATCACCCACCGTCCTCTCTCACTTTATACTTTCTCTGTCTTTGAGGAACGTCCTTGATAAATCATTTTATTTCATAACATGCAGATGGATCTAAATCCAGTAGCACATTGTCCCGTTTTCTATCTCCGTAATATCTGGAGTGTAGAAAGAGCTTTGGCCAATCAGGGATTAATGCAGGCGGGTTTCTCAGCCAGAGGACTCGGTATTGGACTGAATAGGACAGAAATCTCCGGGGGGACTTTGATTGGCAAAATAATTAGCTTATTACGTCCTTTCCAGATAGGTCTTTTTCTCAATCCAAAGCCCTTCTGAAATAATATTTAGGTTTAAGCCCTCATTTCACATTGAGCAATTTGATATTCTATTTGGAGCTCTTTCGTTCAGCGGGGGTCAATTGAGACCTCAGAAATTATAAAATGAAGTTTTCATCATCTGATTTCCAGGTTTGAAGACTATGGCCTTACGCGGCCGTGCCTTGCGCAGAAGTGAGATCCTAAACGGTTATCAATTTCCTCCATTGAGTCGGAAAAAGCGTGAAATTTACTGTTCTTTTCGCTTGACAATTTTCACACAGTCTCGCTCTGTCCTGGAGATCTTTTGGAAATTGAGACTGAATGGAACAATGGAAACGATTTTACGCAAATGGACGTGCTGCACTGTAGAAAAAGTATTGTCAGTTAACCTAAAAACGTGCTTTATGTGGTGACGGCTAAATTATCTGCTTTTATTCAAGTCAAAATGATTATTTAATGTTACTGTATTAACCTGACAGCACTAGGTTATGCCAAAAAAAGCCTTTTTGTTCCTCAGCTTACAGGTTTGGAATGATATGAGAGAGAGTAAATGATAACATAAACTTTCCTTTTAATCTTCGCAGTCAAACATTACTTGCTCTGTTTGTCCAATTTGCTTTTGACCGGACTACAAGGCAGACAATTGAAGCAGATGGGGAAGATTTTGGATTTCCGCTGGCCACAGAGAAGAACAGGCGCATCTCCTTACAAATCAACAAACTGTTTTAAGCACTGAAGTTCTCTACCTGTTCCACTTGTCTCCTCCCCGGCAACACTCCCACACTCTTTTATTGCAACTCTTTCCGACCCCATTCACAGATGCTTTCAACTTTGCACAAAACGCGGTGACCTTCCACAGAGAACAAACTCCACCGCCTCGGAGTTCAACTGGAAAAGGTAGAGTCGAGATCTTCATCTCTGTCATTGACACACACTCTTTATTTCTCTAAGATTATGAAAGTAATTCAGAACGTCTGAGAGATTCAGAAAAAGGCAAGAGCCTCCACTGGCTTAGAAATTGAAAGTGACATTAACACTTTGTATCCGTCCTGTCACAAGATGCGTGTTGATGAAACCCTGGGTAAAAATGACAAGGTTCGGGGGGTTTTAGTTTAAAGCTCTTTCACGAATGGCTCTAATTGGCTTGCGATAGATTGAGATGGCTTATTGGCTCATGGCGGTGTTTCATCTTGCGGGACCGTGTGCTGAGCGGGTGAATTCATGAGGTCATCTGGTTTGTGTTGTATGTACACATGTGTGTATGTGTTTATTATTAGGCATGGGCCGAATAGCGGTTCCAAGGTATTCCGCGGTTTGGAACCGTCACGATTTTAAGACCACTAAAAGTTTCTGTTATACCGTTCCAAAGGTATGAATCCATCAGGTTCTGTGCTATATTTTGTTTATGCTTAATTAGTTGTTTGCTCATCTGCATTTAATTTATGTATATGTATGGATGAATGCATGTAAGTTTAATTACTGGAAATGCATTTTAAAGAAGACTAGAAAGGGGTGCCATGCTTTCCAAATGTTGGGGAAGCACTGATTTAACCTGACATACTGTTCATGTTTACTACTGTTCCAAAAAATTTATGTTGCTTAAAAATCAAATTTATTGTGTTCAATGTTTTTTACTCAGACATTTAAAATAACACATTTTAAAGTTGCAACCGCAACACCGTCATACCGTGAAACCGTGATAGGTTGGCTTGAGGTTACCATACCGTCAAAATCTCATACTGGCCCATTACATGTATATATATATATATATATATATATATATATATCTGTCCTTTTTTGGAAAATACAGTTTCCCGTTTTTTAGATAAAATAAGAAGCGCTGCTGATTGGTCGCCTAGCCTCTGCTGTGTACTGTCTGTACGACTGGGGTTTTCCTTCTTAGCTGGTATATTCTCGGCATGCTAGTGAACCCCAGATAAACCCATTTAGCATATGTGTCTGTCTGTGTGAGGGAACATTAAAAAGTCCCTTACACATCCCACGGTGCCTCAGAACGCTGTGAACCTCTGGAGTCCTCGCTGTCGTCTGCTGTGCAACCTCCTGAGGCCACAAGCGCTCCAGACACTGCACGGATCTGCTTTGTCTGCCAGAACTTTCTCTCTGTTGTGGGAGCTCGCTCAGCAATATGACAGGGCATAATGACACGCTTTATGCTGAAACACAGAGATGTAAGAAAGATCAGTTAGCAGACATTTTACGGATCGCATTTTACACGACTCTTTGAATTTTTAGATTAAGCGAAACTGGGTCGACTTTACTATGCTATATATACAGTGTGTGTGTGTTATTTTGAGATATATATGGGTAGTCGGCAGACTAATATGCAAATTTGTCCTATGGTGTGACAGCAAAAATTTAGAAAAAAACGAACGATGAAAGTAAATCTATTATGCTATCGTATACGATAAATATTAATAATATAAAACAATGTCATATTAACAGTTTGTTTTCTAAATTTTGCTGTCACACCATAGCACACATGTATGATTATTACCCATATACAGATATTTGTATAATAATTAGGGCTGTTAAACGATTAATCGCGATTAATCGCATCCAGAATAAAAGTTTGTGTTTACATAATATATATCTGTGTACTGTGCATAATCATTTTGTATTTATTAACACATACACATACTTGCATATATTTAAGAAAAATCAAAACATGTATAAACATTTATTTATAATTTTAATTATTGGTAAATATAAATAAATATATTTAAATATCTCCTAAATATGTATTCATGTGGTTGTTTTTGTATTTATAAATACAAAATTATTATGCACAGTATACAGATATATATTATGTAAACACAAACTTTTGTTCTGGATGCGATTAATCGCGATTAATCGTTTGACAGCTCTAATAATAATCAATCAATAATTTAAAAAATGGTTAAAATCACTTTCAAATTAACACCATCTGTTTTAAACTAACCCAATATAATTTAGTGGCAAATCTATGTTCTTTCATCTTGTCAAGCATCCTGTTAGTTTTCTTACCAACATGTAAAGTTATCATGAATAAAATGTCATTGCCTGAGCTTTTAGCACATAGAGCCGCAGAAAGAATTTAGAGACCATTCCAAATTTTAGTTTAATCAGCATTTTCAGTCCAGTGTCTGTTGAATTTCAATAAAATATAACCTCCGGATTGACATAAAGTCCAACAGCAACGCGAACGACTGACAGCATGACAAGACACATGAAACTGAGATAAAAATCCAGGTTATCACATAAAAAAACTTTTCCTGAATACATATACAAATATTACTGTTTTAACCTATTTCTTAAAAGTGAATGTGAACTTGTTTTCTATGCAGTATTTGAGGTCTGAAAAAATACATTTTCTGTTATTTTGACCTGTTTCAGTTTTCTTTTTTTTCTGCAAATAAATGCAAACAGAAAGCATAATTTTATTTGAAATTTGGAAGAAATATTGTAAGTAGTTCACAGAATGAAACTAATTAATTTATTCACTTAGTATTTTTTCCACAGATTACAATGATAGTTAGCTCACCAACACCAACATGGAAAAACACAAATGAAAGTATTTGTGCATTTTCAAATAAACACAATTTAGTTGATTTATAATCACTTTTTACAAAATTACAAGGTCAAAAAGAATTGTCCTTACACTGTAGAGTTTACAGGACCACGCACTTAAAGAAACACACAATCTAAAGAATGTTACCAGGGTTGGGTTTCTCTTTGCTAACTGTCACATACGATCACAGCTGTTTACCATAATGAAACGGCGGCCATTTTGGCCTCTCTCAGTTGTGACAGAGCGATGGCTGTATGTTTTCTGACAGCGTGTTAAAGACAGCTTTTGTTGCAAATACAAATCCTGAACTTTGTATTAGTAATAGACGACTTCTAACACGTTCCCTTAAGTGTTGTTTTTAATGGACCACGGAGTGATCCGCGGAGCTTTAATCTCTCATTCCACATAGATGCGCCTGTCATTGGAGCAGACTCTCAAGGAAGCTAAAGGAGCTCTCACTAACTTAAAAGAGCCAGGTGTTCAAAATCGTTCATTGTTGTCAAAGATGGTTTGGGGCTTTAGCTATCGGAAGAAGTATTTCTCCAAGTTGAAGCCATTTGAAAGCTGAAATTTCTCTGTAAACGCGTTTCCTTAGAATTCCCAGTTTGCCTCCTATCTTTAAAAAAACATTCTGCCTTTGTGTTTTCTCTTTGCGGGCTACAGACCTGACAGTGATGTGGATTTTACTCATGGGTTATTTGTCAACACGCACCGTATGTGTAAACTGGTGTCAGATTTCCTTAATCTGAATCGTAGCGAGGTTTTCAAAAGTTTCTTCAGAAGAGGGTTTACTATACCACGTTAGATTTTCACATTTATTACATTGCAAAAGACACTCTTAAGTCTGCTCCTATAGATTTCATCTCGGATAATACACAAGAACCAAGAGCCTTGGTTGCGTCTGCAGTGGATTGGGTGTGTGCGGAGTAAATGAAGGACTTTTTCTTCATTTGAATGTCATTTTGAGCGGAGATGTGAAATAGTGAATTTAACGTTTTATGACTTCCATTGAATAATAAATGAGAACATTAAGGAAGCATACTAATGATGAATATAATTGGGTTTGGATTTTTCCTTTAAGCACTTTTTGCCGCTTTTCCTCCACCGGTGCATGATGGGATAACTCATTTAGAGTAGCCAAACATTTTGCCCTTGAGAAAACAGAGACGCTTAATTTCAGCGGCTAGTTTCTGATATCATTGTCTGACCTTTAAAGTTCCTGAACACACCTGTTCATATTTAATATTTCGCTCGTTTCCTATTCACGTTTTTGTTTTAATATTAATCACTAATGTAAGATCTGAAAGCAATCAGAAATTGGTGGATCCGGTTAATAAATAATGACGATCTTTAATAGTTAATAGCTGTCAGAGTGGATAAATATCAGGATGGACAATGAGTAATTTGCAACGAAGTATTATCAGATCAACAGAAATGGGTTTCAACAGAATTGTCCCTCTTATTGAATTCTTGTTGTGGCGGCACAGTCCATGTAAACCTAACAGCGTGTACAAGCATCTTTATTTACCCAGGCTTTGTGAACATGCTGTTTATTGATAAAGAGATGTTACACAGTCGAAATTAGAAATCTATACATTGCACTGCCGTGTCTTTCTCATCCGTTTCCTGCTTGCCTATTAGCAAGAAATGCTAATATGTTTTGTTATTTTTAATAATTTATCATGCTAAAATAGTGGTATCATATGCATTTACTCTACACAGCAATTCAAATCATTAATGTTAAATATCACATTTTAAATAATATTAAACTTTTTTGGGGGGGGCATTTATTTTATATTACAACAGCTAATTTTAAAGCGATAGTTCACCCCAAACTGAAAATTCTGTCATCATTTGTCATTTCAAACCTGTTTGACTTTCTTCCGCAGAACACAAAAGAAGATATTTTGAAAAATGTTGGCAACCGAACAATGGCAGTACCCATTCGCTTCTATTGCATGGACACAAAACTAATGCAAGTCAATGGGTACAGCTGTTGTTCAGAGGAAACGATGACAGAATTTTCATTTTCGGGTAAACTATCCCTTGAATGGTCCAGCGTATGAAAGCTGCCTTTCATAGGCGGGGAAGCATTGGTCAGAGCCGGCACAATTTACCCCCGGTACATCATCTGTAACGCACTAAAATGATTTTTCACGTTGACATTAATAGGCTTTTAATTTCTCTCCTTTTCTCTCTCTACTGTATCTCTGTCTTAGTAGCAGGCCAGCGTGGAGAAAGTTAATAGCTCTGGCTTAGAAGTCGTACCGCTCAAGTCCAAATTACAGGAAAGACAGAACCATCTCAACAGCTGCAGGATCAAATTCTCAAGCAGCAGGAGGCTTTAAGTAGGCCAAGCCAAACTCTCAAAGACACCAAAGCAGCTGGCAATAAGGTAAAGAGAGTCAACTCTCGTTCTCTCTCTTATTCGCTTGCTCACTTTCTCTTTGACTCCCCCCACCCGAAGAAAAGATGTTTCTGATCTCCTCTCCTTCCCTGTGATGCTCTATCCCCAGGACATGTTGTTTGGGAGAACATGGAGTCTATTAGACAGGTTTTACAGTGTCTTATCTAAATTTCACCAGTTGGCATTGGCTGATACATGCATGCTTCGGTATTTTTATAATCGCAGAGGACTGGAAAGAAAACAGAGCTGCTCTGTCAAAACCTCTGGCGAAGGACTGTGTATTTGAAGTGTTTTCTCTACAGAGCGAAACTGTCGTCTTGTTTTTGCTTGAAATGAATTTCAGATGAAGATGGGGTGGAAAGTGTGAAGCTTAGAACGGGTTAACCTAATTTTCCCTGTGATGAAGTAGATGTTTGGTGATGTACGTTTAATTCCTCCGCTCCACAAACAACCATCTATTTAACCTCCTAACCCTCGCGAATAAATGTATGTGTAGCCAAACACAAGTGCACGGGGTGGCTTTCAATTCATCTCCTGGACTTTTATCTTCAGATTTGCAAGGCAAACAAAACAGACGTTACGTTGTGCTTGGGTCCTGTTACTGTTTCACATCTGGTTCTGCTTCGCTGTGAAAACCTTCTCTCTGATCTCATATGTTGAACTACTGTAACTTCGCCACTGTCTGTTTCCTGCTGGAAAATAAGAGAGGAGGCTGAAAAATGCGTTGAACAATACTAGCTTTTGTTCCAGAAAAGTTCCTCCGTTAGCGCAGCTGAACAAATAGTCTGAACAGTTTGGTTTGAAAAAATGAAACCTCCTCCCATTGCTGGTGTTTAGCAAACGTTGTGATAATTATTATTCTTTCTACAGAGCTGGACTAAGCCCTCCATTTGTATTTCTAGACCAAAAAAACAGTGTTTTTCTGGATTTGTTTGAATAGATTATCCTTGCACAATGGTATGAGGTACAGGGGGCTTGTGCCTATGGCTGGATTGTCCAAACGCTACTAAATAAATAAGACGTCAGAGACAGCAAACCCAGTGGCCTCCATTAGAGAGAAGAAATGGGGCAAGATAATTTGTGCCTGTGAAGTTAGTGCACATCAGAGGAGAGAGACCTCTGCTGTGGGGGCCGTGATGCACTCCTGCCCATGCACTACCCATTAGCCCCTGCTCCTGACTGGACGGAGTGACACACATTACTGGATAGGGCTTTAGGAGGACTTCTCATCAAATGTCAGAATCACACCGGCTCATACTCTCTTGCTGTTTGAATA
This sequence comes from Triplophysa rosa, assembly GCF_024868665.1. Taxonomy (NCBI): domain Eukaryota; kingdom Metazoa; phylum Chordata; class Actinopteri; order Cypriniformes; family Nemacheilidae; genus Triplophysa; species Triplophysa rosa. The sequence goes on along the minus strand of NC_079912.1, from coordinate 18,329,745 downwards.
GCAGAGATTTCTGCTGACGGCCGATGCTGGCAAAATGACATGACTGTTACACTGCAGGAAAATTATTGCTTTGCTTTTCGTCGTATTGGGAACATTTGCAAGTCATTTGAACTTAATATTTTAAGTTTTGGCCACTGGTTAATTGATATAACTTGAAATTGAGTTGATATAACTTAAACATAAGAAATTGAAATTGCTTCAATTCTTTTGATTTGCTGATGATAAAAAAAGCTGAAATTACTTGTAAGGCCAAGTTGATTGTAGCTCCTTAAAAATGTAAGGCAGCAAAGATTTTTTTACATTATTATATTGACATAATATTTATAACTAGCTGTGATTTATATTACATTGAATGAACAATTTTATAGATTTTTTTATTTAAAGCTCCAATCCTTAACGTTTGTCTCTATGGCACTGTCTTTGATTTAAACATAATATTACTCAACATTACATGGGTCAAGTGATGTCATGCTGACTTTTCTGAAGGAATCATTCTAGTCAATATGCTGTACAGTAAATATTATAGTGATGATATATTTCAAATGATGTAGTAACATTATATTTAGAATATCGTTGCTGTCCTTCCAAATTCACACTTTTTTAGGAAATAGAAAAAACACTGTGCTTGTTAAATGATAATGCTGTCTTGTCAAAGTTGAAATGCACTTTTTAATACTTTTTATTGGTTAGACTTTTGCAAAACCCAGTGACTAATAATAATGACTTGTGAGAAAAATAAAAGTCACAAAATATGGAAATACGAGGTTTCAGAAGGACGGCAGCAATATAATATATATATATATATATATATACTGTATATATACTGTATATATATTATAAGAAATATAATATTATAAGCTTACCATTGTGAATGATTTTTGAACGCAGATTTTTTTTACTTGCTTAATAACAGATTTTTGTTTATTTTTAACCAAAAAACAGAAGTTACGGATTGCGGCTTTAAGCAACTTTTTTGTAAGTGTACTTTCTATTTGGCTTCCTATGAAGACAGTTTTGTTGTACCTTTTTTGTACAGATTTTTTTTGTAAACATACTTTTTATTTGAGATTGTGAACGCTAGCGAGTTGGTGCCCTGCGTGAAACGCATAAAGGGGACGGCGGTCCTCGTTCTAGCTGACTTTTTCTTTTCCGTACGCATTGGATGCGTGTGTCAGTCACTCAGTTTGGTTGTTTGTTGGTTAGATATATCACTCTTATTCCCCGCACTCTCTCTGTTCTCTGTATAGGTTGTCTAAACGTCAGTTGGGATCGTCTTTTTCCATCAGCATTTGAAGCTGGGGAGCGTGTTGAGGGGAGGGGCCATGGAGATGCAAAAGGTAGTGATTGATTTAAAAATACCTTCGCTTTGATTTCAAGGGCTTCTTGTCCATAATGCACAGCTTAAAGTTCTTGTCTAAAACTTGTGAGTGATTGACCCAGTTGGCGGCAGGTTTGAGCTGTTTGCCAGCTGGTTGCGACTTGCCTTTCTTTGCTTAATAATCAACAAAGGCCCGCGCCTGTCACAAAACGACAGCGGCACGACTTATCAAGGCTGAAGTTTATAGTACTTCACATTATTTTCGTAATACTTTTTATGCGTCCCCTCTAATGCACCGTAATGCAATTCCACATATTGTTGACCTTTATATTGGGGTCAGCTTGCCACGGGCTCATATGAGATGTGCTTCGATTTTATTACTCAGATGATCTGCCTTCATCTACTCTCTTGAGTTTTTTCCACACTGATAGCCGATCGGTCTTTAAGTTATTTATCTGATGGTCCAAAATGAGCCCCTGTAGTTTGACATTTAATTTGATGCTGGAATATCACAAAGGTAAAATGGAAATGAAGTGTATAATAACAACAAGTACAAATGACATTGTTTTGCTACCTCCATTCCTGCATTTCTAATGTGCTATAAATGCTGATTTGCTATTAATGTTTCATGAGAAGGTTGCATCCCTCTTTTAGGAGAGATGCTCTCACGATGCTTTTTTCGGTTCTTTTGTTTTTTCCTCTTGTTGCTTTCAGATATGGTTAATGTCAGTCGCTGTGCAGTGAAGCACATCAGATGTCAGGCCTGTGAAATTGTACTGCAATGAGCCTGTTAAATGTGCTTTGGAAGGGTGTAACGCAATATATTATGCATGCATGAAATGTACAAACACAATGAAATTATGCACTACAGATATGATACAGTTTTCTCAAGTCTCATGAATGCATTCTGTGATACATTTTAAATGCAATTTTTTTTGGCGACCGTTGAAATTGTGCTGCTGTCTAATGGTGCATTCATGGACGTGAGAAACTCACTTAAAACGTTCACCCGTGCATTGAGACACACGCCTTCAATGTCGTGTCCAAACTACAGAAGTCTTTTGGTTACCTACAGTATATTTCCAATAAAATTGGATATTTTTGCAGCTAAAGATACTTTTATGCCCCATGTTTTTTATTATTATTCAAACTATTAGATTTCAGATTTTATATGCATGTACAACAAGTTTTGAAAACTATTTAGAAACCCACAGTTGTTTTGTTTTTTTGCTGCTCTTCAAATGCCTTTTAAAGATGTCTTAAAATGTAATGAAATAAGTAATTATCAAAGTAAATAAAAAATATTTACTGTCTGTAAAAAACACAAATGATTATTTACTTGTTTACTGGGAACTCAAATTAAAGTTTCAAATTACTAAATGAGACGGGATGAAGACAAAAAAATATTTCATTTCAAATGTTTTATTCCCAAAATATTTGAAATGTAATTTCCACCACAGTATTGTTATTAAACAAATACAGTGTGTATGTTAAGATGTGATGGAATTGTTAAAAGTGCATTTAAAAGAATAATTCACCCAAAAACGAAAAATATTTCATAATTCACTTACCGTCATGTCATTCTAAACCTGTATGACCTTTCTTCTTCTGCAAAACACAGAAGAAGATATTTTGAAGAATGTTGGTAACTAAACAACATTGGCCCTCATTGATTTCCATTGCATGGACACAAAACCACAGAGACATTTCTCCAATTTTCTTCTTTTCTGTTCAACTGAAGAAAGAGTCACACACAGGTTTTTCCACGAGGGTGAATAAAAGATGACAAAATGTTTATTTTGGGTGAACCGTCCCTTTAAAGGGAGTATTCTTTGTAAAATTCCTCTGGTCATGCATTGTTAAAAAAACAACAGTATATATTTGTATAATTTCATGTTATGCTGACTCTGTGCTTTCTAAAGCCTTTAGTTTAAAGTCTAAGTTTCTGTTTTGAATGGATTTTGAGGGTTTGAACTCAGACCAGACATTTTTGTCTTGTGAAATATCAGCTTCACCCTGAAGTGGACTGCTTGTCCTTGCTTTAAGCAAGAATGCCTTTGTTACTTCGTTTCAGAGTTGAAGGCATTAGCCACAGACAGTTGGCCAATACAAAATTGTTTAAGCGCTGTTTCTATTGATCCTGACTATGTTTGCATAGGCCACAAAAGCAATTATTCTCTGAATATAGCTTTGAAAGGACAGCCAAAAGCAAACAGAAATGCGGGAATTACTGCAAATTGGAGACATTGGCGAGCTGTATTGGATGACAGGTTAGCCCTTAATGAAGGGGAAACTGAGGTAATTAAATCTCAGCCTGCATTTGTGTGGCTCTGTGCTGTCCAGCCCCTGTGAAAGGCAGCCGGGCCAAAGTGGCGAGAAACGTTTCAGTGCAACGTTGCCCGATGCTCCGTCATTTGAGACCGTTCTTCACGCGCGCAAGGTGAAGGTCAAGGAGTTATCTTAACTCCATCAATCCTGTGGACAGTTACAAACGACCTTTCACGTCCCATAAGATGCTCTATATTCTGAATAGGGGGCGATACATATTTCTGTGTTTAGGCGATGGGGACGGGGTACGTGAATGCGGGGAGCGCCCGAGCGTGGCGAGATCTCCAGACACGGTTCGTTCACCTCACATGGAGACTGAAGCTAATGCCTCATTTAAAGAAACAGGCCGGTGGTACGACGGCTGAGATTGAAAATGTTGTTGAAAGCAGAGATGAACTCTCTCTCTGGAATATAAAGCGACTTAGTAGTCCGCACAGTCGAAATGAAACACAAAGCGATCAGTGAGAATATATTAAAAATGTAACATAGGCCTACTGTCTGATTGACTTTCTTAAAGACAACAGCTTGAAAGCTTTAATTATATATGCAGTTTGAGATAATAGCTTTATTAGACAGTGCAATAATATAAAAGCATGAAGCGTGAAAGCAGAAACATTTTTTAATAATATTCAATTGAAAAAATTAACAAAATTATAATGAGCCTTGCAGACGTCCTTTCTTTGTTAGTTACACATTTCCTAGAGCCAATAAACAAACCAAACCAAACAAAAAATGCCTCAAAGGAAATACAGACGACAAAGAAAGCAATTGGATTTATTAAAGGACTCAAGTCTTTCTACAATTATATACTGTATATTTATATGTTTATTTATTATATATGACTTATGAGAGTTACTGAGAGTTACTTCTTATGTTTACATCTTTTGATGGACACTGAAACGTCTTGTCATTCTTTTCTGATTTTAATAGAGAGATTGTTTGAACATTTTGTTACCTGGATGTTTGATAAAGTCTAGATTTACAAACACATAGAAGTATTGACCACTTCGCAAGATGTAAACACTGGTCCAGAAGCAATTCCGTTTTCATTTATTTCATATTATTATTTCGTAAATTTGACGTATATAAATAAACATAGTAAAGATATTCGTTTAGCATTTTAAATTGGTTATAAATATTCTGTTGGTTTTATTTTGTTTAATCGTTTGTGTAGTGTTACAAAACTGAAACGGGAAGTTCTTCTGGACCAGCGTTGTTTACGGCATCTGAAGTGGTCTATATAATTTTCTGTATCATACAAAATAAAGCCTTTGGTCCTATACAGCATCCTTTAATGTTCAAAACACTGTAATAAAGATTAGTTCGTTTTATAACTGTTTTTTAGCCATCTAGCTTTAAAATACCGCACCGTACTTCTGTTTTGCAATATTAGCTTGAACAACTTGGGTAATTAAAGCTCTTGTTTTCTTGACAATGTTTCTTGCTTGCCTTCAGGTGAGCAGGCGATCTATGGCTGAAGGTGGGGATGAGAAATGTCTTCCCAAGATGCACAGTAGGAGGTGAGGAAGTAAACATTACAGTAATGATCTCAGGCAAATGTTTTACCTCAATGACAGACGTCCAGAAGAAAGACCTGAGACTGGTTTGTAAAGGGTCAAACCCCTGATTCAATGTCTTTATTTCTTAGGTGCATAAACGTGGTGGATTCAGAATTTAAGCCCTGTTGGGTTTGTAAGTGTTTTTAAAGACAACACTCAAAAAAAGGAACTGTCGCTGCTGTTAGTTTGACTAAACCCATCCTTGTTCACAGTACATAAAGAATGCAAGTAACTACATTAACGTTAGTTAACTATGTTATTTATACAAAAAATGTAGATCTGTCAGCTTTACTTAACATGTGTTTGACTGGTCAACTTAACAAACCCTATAATATTGGACCTATTGTTGAGTTTACTTAATATAAACAAGTTAACTCAACACGACTGGTTGAGGGGGATTTTCAGTTCCCAGCATGCTTTGCGTAAGACTGCATTTAGGCAGTAAATTTCGAAATTTAGTCTTATTTTAAGTGTTTTTCAGTAAAGGCTTTTTGTGCTTAATGTTCATTTATCTTTGAGGTTTAAAAGAGTTTGTTGTATTTTTGAGTTTTAGGGGTACTGAGATGAGTTTTATCTGATTTGCTCATTGTGTTTTGACTTACATGCAGTAAGTCTGTCTATAATAAATGTATGACAGCAAAAAGTACCATTGAGAAGGATAAATATTGAGTTGAATAACTTAAATTTCTTTTGTTTATACAACTAAATTGTTAATTGTAGAAACTCCCACTTGACACTACTTTTTTATGTAAATCCAACAAAAAAGTTTTTGAGCGAAGGCATGTGTTTTTATTACACTGCAATGTTATGCCACTTGCGCTTTATATGGTGACATCTAAATTAAGCCAATATATTATTATTTAATATGAATCAGATATGACTAAGTTACACCAACAAGTTATTTTAAGGGTTAAATCAGTTACAAATATCTCATGTATACATTGTACACAATGTTGTAAGTCTAGAGTGCATTTTGTTTTAGTAGATGTTTAGATAAAAGGCCCGTTATGCATTTTCTCTGTTTTAACAAAGGTGCTCAGAATTGTGTACGTGTTGTGCTTTAGCTCTGGTGTGTGTGTTTAGAGTAGAAGGTGTGTGTCCTTCCTGACCCCTTCCGCAGCTCTATCGCCACCCATATGTTTACTGACTCATGAAAAATTCATGAGTGTGTGTTTGGGAGCAGCAGAATAATTTTCAATATTTAGCCAGGCTATGAATACAGATGATGTTGAACTTTGGTGTATTGCGCCGGCGAACGCGAAGGTGTTTGGACTCGTATGCGTGTAGCCGGTTTGGCGGCAGGCTGAGGTTAGCGGGCTTAATGAGGGGGTGAGGAGGCTGCCGGTCCACGCGAGCATGTGCTGAGTGAGACGTGTCTCCAAGGAGACGTGCAATTGGACGGGAGGGGTGAAGCAGACGGAGACTCGGCGGCCAATCGCAACTGACGCTGCAGCAGGTTAGCAGCTGCTGTCAGTCAAATGCACCACGCACGAAACACAAAAGGTAACCGTGTGTCATTCGATTTAAATGTGTAAGTATAAATGTAGAATAACTGTAGCAAATGTATGAAGCCAATAAACATTTTGAAGCTTCAGGCTGAAGGTACGAAACAGCTGTGGAGGGAGAGATATAACGGAAGGACGTGGAGTGCTGACATCAGAAAATCCGGCTGTCGGAGCTACGCCTGGCACACACGCTTACACGTTTACCCTGGTATCGTACCAGCGAATAAGATACACAATACACAAAACTATCACTGGACCTGATAATACTGTGCAGGTGTGTTGTGAGATTAATTAGGTTTCTTGGAGGAATGCAGTAAAACAAAAAGGCAGCTTGTTTATTGCTTTGCATTTTAAATCAATCTAAAGTAGCATTCTCTCAGCCGATATCAGACTGCAGGTGCTTCGTTTACACTGTTTGGAGACGATTTCAAATGGACTAAAACGAAGTGCATAAAAAGCTGTAATCTTTACTTTAAAAAAAGTTATTGAGCAAATACATAAAAAGAAATACTGCATTTGTGTGTTCAGAAATATTTGACCCTGACAACGTAAGCTTTTAATAAGATTTTTGATTTGAGCTGTCGGGTAAGGTTTCACGGAAAATGTCAGATTTATATTTCAAACAGAAATGGCGATATAGACCACTTCAGAAGACGTAAACAACGCTGGTCCAGAAAAACGTCCCGTTTCAGTTTAGCACAAACGTTTGAACAAAATACAACCAATATAACATTTATAACCAAATCAAAATGTTAAAGAAATATTTGAATTATGTACATGTATGTGAGATAAAACTGAAACCGGAAGTGCTTCTGGAACAGTGTTTTAGGGATGTAACTATATTATCGATATCGTGTTATGGAAATAGCAAAATTGTCTCAATGATATCGTGGTCACGTGACTGTATGAAACGATAGGTCTTCCGGGCCTAACATGGAGAATGTTAGAAAAAATAATAGATGTCCATCTGGTGCAATTATTGTATTTTATAAAAGGGATTTTTTTGGTCATTTGACCCATCTCATACTATAACTCATACCTCTAAGCAACAGTTATGATTCGAGGATAAAGAAAAGAGGATGCTTATGGCACGTTTCCAAGTCATCATTTGCCACTGTAGAGATAGCAAGAAATACCGCACAATACCGAGGTATACCGTGCAGTGAGATTTTGATCTTGTTACATCCCTACAGTGTTTCCATCTTGCGATGTGATCTGTATCTAAAACTTTGCAGCTCTAATAGTTTTTTACAGCTTCCATCTTTAAGCCTGTTTTTAATAGATCACATGACTGTTTGTCAGGCCCGCCAAATAAGAGAGGAGAGAAGTGCTTAATTGATTTAAAGATTAAAAGCATCACAGATTTGAATCGGTCAGGGCAAGAAAACAACATCGCTTTCACTCACGTGTGCCGAACACCAGCATGCGATAGACGCTAAAAGATCAAATATGCCATGCAGAAAATTTGACACGCCGGCTTCAAGGTCACTGTTGTCTGTTAACAGACCTTTGGAAATTGGCGATATGACCACAAGTTTTAGATTACAGTCATAAGAGCAGCGTTGTTCATGTCATTTATCATGAAAGAAAATCATGTAATGAAAGAAAAGCAAAAGAAAGCTCTTTAAAGCCGCAAAACTATTTCTAGAATAATATTATAATCTCATCATATCTCAAAACAGGTCTTTCATATAGACCGCTTGGAATGTGTACTCGTCAAAACGAAATTAGTAATCAAATAAGGTTGCGGAGTATTTGATCAGGATTTTTGGGTTAGACATAAATAAGCTTTAATTGTGCCTGTGTCTACCAGAGCGTTCAACGTTAATTTGAGGCCACATAGCATACATGGTGCCATTTCACATAAACCTTGAATTTAACAACAGCAACGCAGTGAAAAAATCTCTCCCCCCCGTGTCTAAAGTCTGTAACTCCATGCGATTTTACATGTATTCTCTCATCCTCACCCAAAAAAAGTTCTGTGTTCTTCAGCCAGAATAACGTTCACTATTTACTATACTAATGCATTATTTTCACTCCGTTTACATTCCAGAAAGAGAGATTTGCTTGTCTGCTGTCCGTTTTCACTCCAGAGAAAAATCTGCGAATGTTCTTTGTTTTCTCGTAATGTAAAACAGCACTGCACATGTTTTCAGTGAAATATTGCAGAATTGTTTTTACTAACTATAATTTTTGTTGTTTAATACATTGAGTAGGAATGGATGATACAGCTGTAAATAAGTAGATTTGATCACTCACAATTTAAGACACAATTTTGATTAAAAACTCTACAATATATGAAAATACTTCTATTTAATTTGTTTTAACAACTTTTACTCTGTGAAATAAAACAAAATCTTGGACAAACTTATAATTTCAACACCAAGTTTTTGTCATTGCTTAGTGTGAACTCTGTGAATAGGGCAGAAATCCACGTTATAATGTAAGTAGTGTAAGTAAAAGCATTTTATTCTACACCACTATTAGCTGTTTTTACATAAAGCTTATAATACATTTATGTTACTTTTAATATTTCTAAATGACTATACAGATATTAATTTCTATTTCAAAAGCTATTTTATTCGAGGATCGATTATGTTGATACAACTTTAGCATTAGAACTATCAATATTTTAAAATCCTTCCATCCGACTCTGTTGTCGATACAGTGAGTTAAACTGTAAATCCGAATCTTTGGTACTGTTTTATTCCCTAATTTCTGGAACAAATTACTTCTTGATCATTCTTTGCGTGTCTAGTAGGTTCAGTGCAGGATGAAATCTTTGGATGGGAAGGTGCCCCATATGAAATGAATTCCAAATGATGAATGAACGTTTATGACATTAGTCTCATATTATTATTGCTGTGTTCAAATGGCATGTTGGCTCTTTGAAACGTTGCATGCTAACTACATCACGGGGGTCGATCAAAGTGCATGCTCGTATTTTACAACTTTTAGGGTCCCCTGTCTCAGATTAAACCTACCTTTGGACAAATTTATTATGGTTCTTGCATGTTAAAGCACAGCACCCAACATACAGTACCAACGTCCATACTCCGTAGTTAGTGCGTTTTTTCATACCACAGTAAAATTTCATTAGGGTCCTGGCTAGCTCGCCTCTTCAAACCGCCACTGACATCAGATGGAGGAAATTAAACGAAACGACTTACAGAGAAGAAATCAAAAGACATTAAAAACTGTTTAAATTAAATTCCTATGACTATGGTTTTAATAAAATAACCTTCGTACAGTAACTATGGCAATTTGGCAAAAAAATAAAGTCATCATGCAAGACGCTTTGGTTTATTGCTTTTTAGAAACCTTCGAGTTAATTGTGCAGAATTTTCAATCAAATGTTTGTAATGTTTTTTTTTCCAGTAATGTTGTGTCCTAAAGACCCAGGTCGAGGTCTGAAACGTTTTTGAGAGCAGAAATCTGCAGCTTAGAGTTTGGCTATGAAGGGAAAGTCAGCCGAATGGAACATTCTGAAGGGGCGATGGAGCAGCAAACAGAAAGCTCAGAGCAGCCCTGGACAATCTGAAAAGCCGAACAGGGAAAATACACCAGTGCAGGAAAGAAATTGAGAGATTAGGATAGAAAGTGGACAGTCCCCGAAAAATGGTTTGTAATCCTTCACTGCTTCTAAAAATTAAAAAAGCAACCTCTTTATTTTTCAGTATTTTGCAAGGTCTGCAAATCACACGTTAGATACATTTGTACATTTCTATGCATTATTATTCTTTCAAGGTGATGTGTTTATTTGTTCTCGCAAGTAATATTTCACATTTTAAAGAAAAGTCTATTTGGGCCATACACAAAATGTACTAATATCTTCCAGCGTTATCCTTGCCAAGCAATTTTGTGCCTGCGTCAGGGTTCATTAATACTGGTTAGCTGAAGTTGCCCTGTTCGGGGCATCCTGTGGTGACAAATGAATCAGGCACCCCTGATGTCACTTTGCTTTTGCAATGTCTGGCAACAAATGAATCATTTTTATTGCAGAAAGATTTAATTTGTATGAGCTAAACTGCATCCTACAAGGTCAGACTGGCGGAATATAATTTTAATCAAATCAGATTTCATTTGAGCTTTATAAAAGAGTTACCGATTTGAAGAATGACTGTATTTTATACTTTGTTACATTTAATGTGACTGATATTTTTCTCTTGTTGTACAAAATGTTTTTGATCAGTCAAATACTGCATCTTCACATGCTGTTGTTTTTGGCTGTGCACTAAAAAGTCAAATTTTTCTGTGATATCTGTGCTATGGAGGGGTCAGTGTCACTCCTGGTTTTCATTTATAAGAGAAATTATTTTTTCTGGCACAATTTGGTCTCTTGTGCCATTATACACAGTGGGGTCCGAAAGACAGAAAGCACTAGGATGTGTTGTTGATTTGATGAAAAATTCAAATGTCTTTTAATTTTGCTTTTTGGAATATCCACAGATCATGCTGGGATAACATGGATCATCAGGTCGTCCCAACATGGAATGGGGGAATACGCCAAATACTAAGAAATTCAGAAAAAAAATGCAATTTTAAATGTAACTTCTTTTACTGATTATGCCACTTTTAATAGAAAGAAATATATAAATCAGAATTGTAAAATGGTAATATGTTAATTTATATTTCCAGACACCTCAGGAAATCTTTATTTTTTTATTTAAATAGTCTCATAGATTCAGGAGTTTTTATTCACAGATCAGGCAGATATCAGTCTTCGGAGGAAAATGCATTTAGCAATACACCGACATCTCATCTCTGGTCTAGTTCTTCTGTAGGAGAATATGAGGTTCAGTGCGATCTGTAGCAGTGAGTTTGCATTAATTCTTCTTCATTTTCAAGAATACAAAGATGTGATTTTTATAATGCGCAGCGGCCTGGAGATGAAAAAGATTAGGTTAGAGACTTTAAATATTAAATACAACATGGATGTACAGTATACTTTATGGTGGAGTTATCACAAAAATATATTTGATCATTATACAATACTCTAAGATACTCTAAAAATAAAAAAATAATATGGCACTATACCTTGGTATACAGTAGTACACGACCAACATGGTGTCACCATCATGGTGTGATGGTGTTAAAAACAACATGGTGTGACCATTCCAGAGAACAGTTTTATTGCTCAGAGATTGCTCTTTTGTATCTCAAGAGTTCTTACTTGTTTTGATTTTGGTTTCTCCTTAAATTCCTAAAGAGTTAAGAAAATACAAACGAGACAATAGCTGACAGACAGTAGAATCTCCGATTTCGGCTGCTTGGCACATTATTGAAATCTTCTGAAACTGTAGAGAGGAGACACAAGTGATATAACATCTTGAATATCTCATTTGTGTTTTTCACCTATTGCTCCTTTTTTCATTTGTGCATAAATAAGAAATATGCCTGTTTATTGTTGCTCGGTTTTATCTGCTTTAATACTTTCAGCTTTTAAGCTTGTTTTAAACACGTGTGTGGAGCCAACGGTGTGCAGGCATTATTTGGATGTGATTTCAGGAAATATTGGTTTCCTCTATCTAAACAGTTTATGCAGCGTATACAGCCCACTGCCCGAATTTATCAAAGATTTTATACGCTTTTGAATAGTTCAGATAAGACGTTTAGTATCACTGTGAAAGAATGCATTATGTCAGCTTACCAATAACATACTGTCTCTGTTTGCTCCAGCAAATTGCTTTGCGGAGAATTTTATGCTTTAGTAAGGCCAAATTCAGGTTCACGTGCAAACTTACATTCTTAAAGGGATAGTTTACCCAAAAATGTCAATTCTGCCATTATTTATTCGCTCTCATGTTGATCAAAACCCGTTTATGACTCTTTCTTTTGTGGCACACAAAAGAAGAAATTTTGAGAAAAAGTCAATGGGGTCCATTGTTGTTTGGTTGCCAACATTCTTCAAAATATTTTCTATTGTGTTCTGCAGAAGAAAGAAAGTCATACAGGTTTGGAATGACATGAAAGTGAGTAAATGTATAGTTAGAGTACTTGTGCATTGATGGTGATGGTCACATGATCAGTAATAAAGTTTCATGCAATAACTGCAACTTCCGCCATGCAACATTCCACATCTGCTGGTATTTGTCAGTCATTCTCTCTCAACAGCATCCATGTAGCCTACTGTATTTGTCTCTTTCAGCGCTCATCTGTTGCGTCTTCTACGAGCGCTCCATTCAAATGTTTGTTTGGTTAGCGACAATCGCCGCCAACGCTCCCAGTCGCCCCCTTAAAACCTCATTCCTTTGGCCTGCCTTACTCTCAGCGCGTTCGCAACAGCGATGCACAAATAATTAAAGGCTTTAGTTAAATACATAGTTGGGGTATGTGGAGACTAGGGGGATCTGTAATAACATTTGCCATTATTCACTCAGGCTTTGATTGCCTGACAGAAACAAATTAGGCCCTAGGATTAATTTCCAGCAAAACGTGCCAAGTGAATGCAATTGACTCCAATTAAAGCTTGAAAGGACACTAAATATTCAAATCAGCCGAGCGGGTGATAGCGGGCCGATAAAGAATGGCGTGGATTTGTGCCAAGGGAGAAAGCCAGCCATTTACGGGCACCTGAGGGAAAATAACAGGGTCTCATTCAATAAAGTGTAGCCGGGGCAACAGACGTGTGTTTCTGCTGTATAGAACATGCCCCCGCCGGCGTGTTGTTTTTGTCGGGTCACGTTCTGTGTTCTGTGCTGATTTGACTATCAAGGCCACATTAAGACACCTACAGTAAGTGCTGATGTATAATACATGCTAAGTGCTTGTTCAGGTTTATGCAGAGGCGCGTTTTGTAATGGGCAGGGTTGTCACATACATGAGCGTAATTAAGGTGATTAAATAATAATGTCCCAGAATGCAAATTTTAGGCTGATGGTGGCATCTGTAATCATAGCATGTGCACCGTGGGATTGCTTGTAGTGTACGAGAGGGATCAGTAATGGAGGTATTTACTTGTTTTTAATCTGAATTGTAGTATGTAACATTGGTAACCTTCAGTTCTATCATCATTATTGATTTACATCAAATATATTTTCATGGCTTTAACCTTCGCTGGTGTATCTCAGCAGGTTCCTGATAGGCTGCTGAGGGTCCAAGCTGAGGTTGAGCAGGTGCAGGTGCAGGTTGACCCTCAGAAGGTGGGCCGTGGATGAAGTGGTTACGAACTTTTAAAGGCTGAAAGAGTCATCTCTTTGCTAAAACTTTCTTTACTTGTACATATTGTGTAAGCTGTTATGTAACTGTTGGTGAGTGTATGCATAGAACCCGACACACAATCTGTGAATTCATAAAACAACATGTTTTTTTTTCTGGGGCTTTTAATGCTAATAAAGTAAAGAATAGATTATAATTAAAAAAGCACAAATTCTGTAGGACTGGTTGTAAGGAACGGGCCCGGAGGGTAATTAAAGCACCAAATAAATATTATTTTCATGTTTTTCTTCGTTGTACCCTGACAGGAAAAAGTACAAAACTGTACCTTTTCCGTTGGCTGGGGTGGTACCGTTTAAGGTTCCTTTTTGTACCTTTACAGACAGTCTCAAAGCAATAACATAAACAAATGTTACTGCGCATGCACGCTTTTGTGTCCCGAACTTAATTTCTGGTAAACAGCCTCAAAGAATTTTTATTAAATTTTAACAGCCGCAAAGAACCCTATAGATTATTTCTTAAAACAATCGAAAGAAAAAACAAGTAACTTACATTAGCTCGTAAGTTAAAAGTATCTCTAGACAGTGTTATTTTGGGTTACCAACAGAAGAACCGTTACTTGGTGAAACTTAAATGCGCTACACGACCCATTCAACAAATTGTTTATTTAAAAAAATAAAAAATTCAACAAATTATTTATTTAATGCAACAATTATACAACAACATATTAATATATAAATTAATTATAATATAAATTAAATTCAAAATAAATTATTAGCTACTAGCCAGACTGATAAACAAACACAGACCGGAAGTTAACTTCGGGCCAGGAGCTTGTGTCCGATGAAATCTTCTATAAAAACATGTACCTTTTTGTACATTTTATTTAACTGATAAAGGTACACGATAGGTCCTTAGGGTACAACTTTTTTTAGGGTTACTTTTTTCCAGTAGCGGTAAAGGTACAGTTTTGTACTTTTTTCTGACTGTGTAGACTGGTGGTGCAAATAATTACATGATATTGTCACAGTTTATTTAAAAAACTAAATTTCGAAAAGTTTTCATCCAACAGCAACAATGTAATACACACTCTTGTTCTTTTTTTAGAAGTGGTGCCTCTTTGTGCCTGAGAAAACCAGCAAACCAATGTCCCTTGTGTGCGTAATACACACACATACTGTATGTAGACACACACACACACACACACACACACACACACACACACGCACACACGCAGCCAGGAAGTACAGCTCACCTTAATAATAGTCTATGTGATGGTAGCTGTGTGTGTGTGTATCTGGTAATGATGCGACGCAAGCTGGGCTGTCTGTAGAGAACTACTCATTTGCAGTCTGGGAGGCCTTTGTTGTTTTGTGCAGACAGTGTTGTTACGCATGCAGGAATGTCTCATTAAGAATTAACGTGGGCATCCGCAGTAGCGACCGAAAGCGAGAGAGATGCATCAATCCACACCCCAAAGCCAGTGGACCCTCCAGCCCAAGCTCCTTGATTATTAGGAGTCATTTGAAACCACCCTGTTTGTCCACAGCGGGCCGGTTGTGATCTCACGCTGAAGCATGCGGCACAGACCGTCTCTCACTGTAAACGCCAAACATCTTCGCTCCTTATTGTATTATTGCTCCTGCATGACATATCGCTTATTGCTCCTTGAACTCTCTGTAAGTCGCTTTGGATAAAAGCGTCTGCTAAATGACTAAATGTAAATGTCCTTCATAAGTCATCCTCTGCTGATAAACACCCCTTGCTTATTTTTGCACGGCTTCAATGCATCTTGTGTTGGCCTGTGTTACCGTTTCGATGCATGTTAACGTGTAACATGATCGTTGTGTGTCATGTCTGCACAAGTCGTTTTCCACCCAGATCATTTTGTGTCAGACAGTGCTTTTGAGGCCGGTCAGGTTGCCGGGGACAACAGCACCCGTGCGTAAGATCGGTTCATGGTTTAATCACCTTGCCTGTGTCATTCCAACAGTTTGAGTTGATGAGATGAGCGAAGATCCTCCGTAACTTCAAAGTCTCCCGAGGAGCAGCGCGGCGTATCGATTTCCCTGGCGTTTAAAATGTAAAACGTAAAGATATCTGTGCGGTTTGATTGGAATTGGTGCCGACCGGCCATAAGTGACGGATTGCGTTTGAAAATCTCTTCCTCACGGCTGAACGAGGGTAAAAATTAGAGGGAAAAGAAGGATGCGTCTGTGACCGTGAGAGTTCAAGTGGGTGATTGAACCGTATGAAGGCAGCTGGACCGAATCAAACGGGAGAAGAGAGAAACCCTCGCAGACCGGAACAACACAGGTGAAGAGAACGGCCCCGCCCCCTTCCCACTTCACAAGATTGCCACGAGCCCTTGGCACACGTGAATGGCGTTCTTCAGCGAATTTGGGCCGCTTTCTGTGGTTGTTTGTTGTATTCATTCACTTCAGCTCCCAAGTGCACCATTGTACCGATGATCGATCGAGGACCTTCGCTTTTAAATACCTTATATACAACATGTACGCTAGTTAGCCTTTTGCTGCGACAATGCTAGGCAAGTACAGTACATGTTCCTCAAGCAAATATTTTCGGACAAAATTGTATCCTTGAGTTTATTGTTCCCCACCTCAATGTAAAGTCTGCAGCGTTGAAGATATGTCATAGTGAAGCGCTGGCTGCTGGTTTTCACGAGTTTTCTGACCTCAGGTTTGACGCTGTTAGCTGAAGGGGTTTATTCTGTTGCATTAAGGCCGCCCGGGCCTTAAAATAATCTGAGGAATAATACATTACATGCAGGAATGTAACGTTATGCCGCAGACTGCGCCTATCCAGCAGAAACGGCAGCCTCTGATTGGCTGGCAGTGACATGATTTATGATCCTGTTTTGCGCATCAGCGGCGCAGGGGTTGCCGTGGCGAGGGCCTGCTGGAAATGATACATGGCATTCTAATTGAAGAATCCTGGCCGCATCCTTCCTACAGTGGGAATGTTTACATGTTAATTCAGAAAAGGTGAAAAATCGCCGCTTAATGGAGTGAATGATGGAGGTTGCGAAGCCTGCTGCAGGCAGCGCTCATGATGCATATTAAAATATGACTACAGAGGAGAGCGGGGCGCCTCAGTGCCTTTGAATGGTAGGATTTAGGAAGTTACATTTAGCTCTGAGGCACGTAAAAAAGATCGATGATTTTTAAAATACAAGTTTTACTAAATACAGATTGCACGTTGCGATTCCTGTAAGGTGCATTTACATTGTTTTCGCTTGCAAGAAGTGTGATCCTGTCCATTTCACCGCGACTTATACATTTTAAATATGATGGAATTATCAGTTAGCTCCTCAGACTGGATCCCGGGAGTGGGCCGGTGCAAAACTCTTTTCCAATACAACCAGATTACAGCAGATAATTGTGTTACACAGAGTATTGATTGAAAAATGGTTGTACTCCGGAAACATCTAAACACACAATTTCTTCGCTCTCTTTATTGCTTCGTCCTACAATGGCGTCTGTTCTCCGAGACGCACCTTGCAGTGATCTGAAGAAATATGAATTATATATGTATTGCAATAAAAGAAAATGGTGAGTTGAAACATCAGAGAAATTACTTCTTCACAAGAATCTATTGATCACTTTATATCAAAGGGGAATGTTTGACACGAGATTACCTGCCAGTTTCAACATTAGGTACACAGTGTTATAGCCTTGGGCCTTTGTACATCTGCCAAGGGGACTGTAAATAAGGTAGAAGCTGTAAGTGCCTTTGGTTTGGGCTACAGTTGATTCCGAGCCAAAGGTAAAGAGAAATTTTTATTCGATAGAATTTTTAACCCCACGCCCGTTGGCCCCCATACATCCGGATGTATGTCCGAGATTGAATTTGAAAGCCCCCAAGATAACCGAGGGAGGTTAGGATGATGACACTTGTAGGGGCAGTTTCCTCTCTGACACCCCTCCGGACCCCCATTGCAAAACCACGCGGATGTTGCGGATACGAGTATCAGGTCTTAAAACATTGGAATTGGTGAAAGCATATTATATTCATTTTTTATGGTTTTGTCAGAATTAAATCCAGATAATTGATTTATCTTTGCAGACCCTGACGCTCTTATATCAAAAGAAACCAATATCAAAAGGGAAGCTCGGTGAAAGCGGCATCCCGATTCGAATCTATACTTTGAGCGCTCTTGACCTTTGCCTGTTTTGGTTGGTGAGATGAACAGACGCAATTATCTTCCTTGCTAACTTTTAGGACTGGCTGTACTTAAAGCTTAAAGTAGAACTCATGTTTTTCATATTATTTTTCATCAATTTTTTAATTACTTTTCCCCCCATCTCTCTCTCTAGCACTATTTATTGATTAATCGGATTTTAACAACGTTTTACCTTGAGGTTCTGAAGTCTAGTTGAGGCGGACAGAACGAGGGCTCTTGTGTTTGTGCTACATTAAATATTTAGGGATTTTATTTGGCTTTTCAATTTCCTATGGCTCCAGTTTAAACAGTTTGGACTCTGCGAAGCTATAAATTAATCATTTGTGGCCATGGATTTTAGTATGCAGTTTTTAGTTGCCCCTCTTTGAAACCTTCCCCACCCGCCACATCTGAACGCGCAGGCATGCTCAGAAATGCACTATATATATTTACTGCCACTCAGTGAACCTCAGACAAAAATCATACTCGCCCTGAAATAAACCTGTACCGATTTTGACAAGAGCATTACTAGCTAGACGTTTATAATGCATCTTATCTGCAAATAGTTTCAAACGGTACAAAAAATCAACACCATTTAAAAATATATGTCTAGAATTACATTTTTTTGTTGGCATGCTTGCTAGTGCTACATTAGATTCACAAAATGCAGACCAGTGTTTTGTTTCCTGTCTTGCTGGGGCATGCTTGTCAGGTACAAAGCAAAGAGTGCCATCTATTGATTGAGATAGGAATTGTTTATGTGAACAAAAGATTTGTGGTCTGCACTGTCTACAGTGTTTTGCAAAATAATTGTTGATGTAAGACGACTGAAATTAGTTAAGAACTTGTAAACAATGTGACACAATAACACTTTGTCAAATTGTATGTATATATAATTTGCTCGAAGACATATATACACGTTTTTAACACATTTTGGATATTGATTTGTCAATAATGAAATTACATAGTGGAAAGGAAGCATCTCTCGCTCTCTCTCTCTCTCTCTCTCTCATTCTCTCTCTCTATGCGTACAGGCGTGGCTTCCATTGTGGGCACCAAATTTCCACATACTGTACAAATTATACTAAATTAAGCTTATTCGAAAATGTATAAAGCAAACATGTTTCTTTGAGGGTTAGGTTTAGGGGTGTGGTTAGCTCAATACCATTAGGTCAGTATAAAACCGTAGAAGTTTATGACAAGTCTGTGTGCATGTGCGTGTCAGCGTATGAAAACATTACAAAAGATCAGATCAGATCAGAGCCTCAAGCCGCCCAGGTTAGACTCACTCTTACAGTAAGATATACATTTGATGCTTTTGTTATTGCTGAAGTGTGAAGTGCAATATGCATTACCAAAATAATTGCAAAAAACAAGAATGTTGCTGTTTAAACAGGTTTTCCCAACACCCCCTTCGTCTGCCATTGCTCGACAAACAGATATCCCTGCTTCAAATTCACAACATTACAGAAGTTGAGACAATGCTGCAGGGACAGGGTCAGCGGAATGCTCTAAATTCGATTTCTATAGCGCCACTGTGTTTAAACTTCTCAGATAAATCGATTTAAACCAATGGCATACTTATAGCTGTCTGTGCTATTATGAGAGAAGTATATTAACATAAGGCCGCTAATTGCACGGAATGCATTATATGCTGACATCACAGACGTATGTAACCATCATTCTAGTGCACTGAAAGTGATCCTTTACTCTTCTGTAAATACAGTGCGATTGCAGCTGCCTCATCTTACCACACCTACAGCTACTGTTACTTCCCACTTCTTTACCCCCCACAGCCCCGCCCCTTTCCTGTTGCCTCGTCTGTGTTTTGTGTGTGTTGAGACAGTTGTATGTACACAGCATCTGGGCGTAATCTGCGTGTGTTGCGTCAGTTTCAAATCAGCACGCCTTCCTGTAACAAACGCTTTGCCCTTTGCAGTATTTGGTTCGATCTGTGTTTGCCAGATGACTTAATTAGTCTAATTTAGGGTTTCATAGCTTTTCTTGCAAGCTGTTAACATGCCCAACCATTGCTTACAGACCGTAACCCTATGTTTTGGCACAGAAATGGTAATTATTATCCCAAAGCTTGATGCCAAATGTTTTTCAGCTGTTTCTGGGAACTCCCTTGTTCTTCGTAGTCGTTCTCATGCCCCGCCTTAGAAAATGAAATCGTTATAATTTTACAATGAAAACAGTATGGGTAGTATGTTGAATATCGCCGCTGTCCTTCTGAAACCTATGTCCAAATTCGCTGTTTTTGAGGAAATGGACAACACGCTGGTCTTTTTAAATGATGTTTTTCTTTTTTGGATGAACTTCTAATTTAACTTTTTAAATTTAAAATTGTGATAATTTTTTTTTTAATAATATGAACAAAAACAGTGTTTAAAAGAATATTTATTATATTCAATATAATATTTATATTTCAACAATATAATAATGATATTTAAATACAAAAACAACGATAATAATATTGATTATAATATTTATAAAAATATGGTGTAATGTTATTTGTTTTATACTCTATATACAGTATATGTAATGTTTAAATATTTTTTCTATCCTGGATATTTTTCTATCCTAATATTCTAGATATTCTATGCAAGTACATATGCAACAGTCATGTTTGACGTCATGTGCCAGGCTCTCTCTTGGCTAAACTCAAATCCATTCCGGCATACTGTTTTGTGTCATAACTTTCCTCTCCACGTCCTGTGCAGCGAGTGGACTTACCTTTCAAACCCTTTATTAAAGCCATTTCTGCACAACAACCTACATGCACTGCAATTATTCATAAGCCATCATTCAAACCGCTGGCAGTCTTTTGAGCTCCATCATATCAGCTGACTGATTGTGTCTGAATAGGCATTTGTGAGATGTGTGTTTAAGTCTACTTTATTTTTTACCCCCTGCCATTTGACTGCACTAATGTGGAGGAGGGGGCGACCGCACACGCCTCACGGAATGTACAGTGGAGGTTGTGGAAATTGTAATAATTTGTTGTATTGATCCCGTTTTGCCACGGCAGCCAGTTCCCATTGTGGCCAAGCAGAAATAGACACTTCATCGATTTCCTGTTTATAGCCAGACTTCCAGGCTTGGGAACGGGGGTCCCCGCTGCTGCCGGTCCTATTGTCTCCCATGCAGAGACATTTGAATGACCTCTGATAAAACCATCTTAACGCCGGCCCCCTCGGTGCGAGAGGAACGCTCTTAATCCAACTTCTCAGGACCGCTGCCGCATGCTCCGATGTAAGATTAGCGCCTGCTACCTGGCGTGCTTGCGAAGGGGTGTCATTATGGCTGATTTAAGATGCCACGGTTGCAGTACGACTGGAGATGGATGTCAGAAAGCTTTCTGTGAATGACCGTGTTTGAAACCGCTCAAGTTTCATGCTAATGTTGCTGAATGAGAGTCATTATGGGGCACTGTGAGAACGCAGCGATCTGATCGGGATCAGAATAACAGACCTTTACGTTTCTGGGAAAAGATTTATGAGTCATTTTGCACATGCTGGAGTGCTAAATGTTCGGCTATGTGTTTGACTGTGAGTTTCATAATTGTGAGTAATGAGAAAAGGTTTTGTTTGTCTGAGACGTGGTGTGGTGGTGGTTGCGTGTGTTGGTGACCTGCTGAACCTTGCTGCTCACGCTCACAAGCACGCAGAATCAGTATTCACATAACCACACTATGAAGTTGTAAAATGAATTACAAAATGTTTTTGCTTGTTTTGTAGAATAAAGACAGTCCAACATGATCTCACAGGAAGCTATTGAAATTGGAATTGGTACAATGTGAATCATACAAAAATGTACAAAAACTAGAATAAAGCACCCATTCCTTAACATTTCTAGGTGGGAAGAAGATTGTATACACAGTAAAATTGCCAGTGTTAAAAAAGTCAAATTAACACTCACAGTGTATATACTCTCAAAGTGTGGATTGTAAAAACACTGTGAGAGTTAATTTGACCTTTTTTAACACTGGCGGTTTTGCTGTGTAGAAATGTTCAAATGAGATTATTTAAAGGTAAGCCACACTGTAAAATATCGCTGCTGTCCTTCTGAAACCTCGTATCTCCATTTTTTTTTAGCCATAAATCATTATTTTTAATCACTTTATATGTTTGTCACTGGGTTTTGCAAATATCTTGCCAAACAAAAGAATTAAATAGTGCCTGTCAACTTGACAACACAGTATTTATTCATCTAAAAAGTACAGCGTTTTTTTCATTTCCAGAAAAACAATGAATTTGCACATCCGAGGTTTTGGAAAGTACGACGACGATATGCTGCCTTGAAGTATAGTCAAAAATATCGCATTCACAAAATCACGCACATGAACGCTTAAATAAAGTCGTATTCACCTGTGAAAAAACTCAGGATTTTAGATGATACATGAGGCGAGACGATAATCAAATCAATGGAAAGCATTTGTCAGTGGTCATTAATGATTTTGCAAAGTTATTTCAATTCATTCTGAATGCAATGCAATGCACTCAATGCATTAGCTTATGAAAACGATTTTTCGGAAAAATTATACAAAATGTGTAAGATTCCCGTGTCTTTTGTAAAGGGTTGTCTTGGCACGTTATAGTTGTATAAAATGGATGTAGCATAAATTAATTATTCATAATGTCTATAATTATATCATTATTACAAAAAGTATGTTTTGTTACATTGTTGTTACCTTTACGCTACTTCCACTTGAACATGTTACGTCATAATAATGTTTCCCAGTTCACATGCACGTTAGTTAGGAATTGGAATGTGATTGTGTTGGGATTTCCCCTGAATGACCGGTTTACATACAAACACTCTCACAGTCACTCTTACACTATCCGAGTATGACTCCCCAACATCCATAAAGGCCAGCAAAGTCTGTTCCTACACTCCTCACTCGCAACCTTAAAGGTCAGCGAAGTCGAAACATTTACACATGCTCGCACCTGCCGACCGACACTCGCACACAACCGCATTAGCCGTAGGGGCCGTGACCGCGAGTGGTTTATTTATTTGTTTATGCACTTGAAGCTCCTGTCAGCAGGTTGGTTCTCCTCAGCAGGAGGTGAACCGGAGGATTTGGGATGTTCATGGCTCTGATTAGCAGGGAATGTCATGTGACAGCACAAGGATTATCTTGTTCCAGTATGAGAGGACTAAGTGTGGAAAGGTACTTTAGAGCCTTAATTCCAACATGTAATATTTCATAATGTCGTACATGCGGGTCTCAGATTGGATAACTGTTGTCAGGTAGGAGATTCACAAAGCCAGAGAGTTCATTAATCCAGGTCTCTGCGAGTTCCTTTGAAATCATTTAAATTCCGTTCAACCCTTCCTGTCTTTTCTGTGGTTAGAAACTTCCAGTGATAAATAATGAATGCTTTTTCTTCTCATTCCCTCTCTTTCTTTGAGGTGTGAGGTACGTTAAATACACTGGTGGGTTCACAAAGGTACAGCTTGAGGTAGTTTAACCATGACTGGGGGAGATCTGGATCATTTTTATGTGCCGTTTGCTCTGTGATGGACCCCGCGAACGCTCGCTAATTACAGCGGACTGAGACAGTGTCATATCGACCGCACAACGCTCTCATCACCTCTGTGAGAGAGACGGAGAGCGAGCGAGAAATGAGAGAGATTTTTAATCAGCTACCTCACACATTCACTTCACACTTCTCTCACAGTAACACTCTTCCATTTGAGAAAAAAACAGGTATTTATTTACCTCATTGGTTTTGTTTGTTAGGAAATCATTCTCTGGCTCCTTATTCAAGCAGAGTTGTAAATGGTGCTTATTTATTTTGGGCCCCGTGTTAAAAAGGTGCAGTATTCATAGTGTCCACATTAGCAGATTGGCGCTGTGCAGGATAAGCGTAGCTTCAATTTATAGTTTTAGTTGCGATAGAGCAGGAGTCTTCAACTAAAATTGCTTGAGGCCCAGTAAACGAACCCTCCTTACCAGCCGAGGTCCGGACAATTACATACCTACAAAACATGAATTGATGGTTTTTGAAATTCTTTTCACATCTATACGTATTCCACTGTATTCTTAGGGAACATTCATATGCTCGTTGTTAGGCGTGAGGGAGGACCCGTGTAGATCGCTACTGGGCTTTGAGCTAATATATTTCCCGTGTCTTTACCTCCCCTCACAAACTCATCTATGTCCAGTCCATGTTATTGCTTTTTCATGAGCAAAAAGTACAAAAAAAAACGTTTATTTCCTCTCATGAAGTGTTATTCGGCGGAATGGTGTCAGAACCATCACCCGTCGGGTGAGCCGCTAATATTTGATGTAACGGGTGGAATAATTAGGCTAGGCTATTCACGTGTCATTTGCGGTTCGGGTGGGGCTCGGGAAATAATACACGCGGGCGGAACGCGGATCCAGTAGCCAAGACTATTTCAACTCACCTCAGCTGATGCGAAGCTGCTTTTACACGGTCCTGTGCTTACTTGTGTTCAAGCTCTGTCTGAAGAGCTGATTTCTAATTGCAGCGTTGAGCATTGTAGCCAATCACGTGCAACTGATGGACAGCTATGACTCATTTTTATCACAATTTAAATAAACGTTTTAGCTCATCATGCTCCTGCTTTTCTGGATTAAGCTTCATTTAGCCTTGATGGCAGCTAGCGGCTTTGGTATCATTTTACATGAAAAAGATAAGGGAAACTTGTTAATATCACATGAACAATATTGGCTATTTTTAACTAATTTTGCATGAATCAAAACACATTTCATAAATCCCTAATCAAAGAGCCTCTAGAATAGCTACTGTTAGCTAACAATAAAAAAAATTGTGGATTCACTCTGGTTCTCTCCCAAAACTCTGCCATGTTGAGTTACTACATGTTTAAAAATGCATTACCTAGGAATTCCTAATATTTTGTTACTTGTTGCGTGAGAAAATATATGGTTTTGTCTACATCGTTTAGATGTAATGCGGGTGCGGTTCGGGTCGCGGCATTTTTGTCAAACTGGTAGGGTCGGGTACGGAATTGAATTAGTGCTGCTGTCCGATGTCGGGTCGGGTGTTCTTTTAATTACTGCGGGTTTATCAAACAGTACCTGTGCAGAACGCTGACGCAGAACGCGCCAAGTCCGTTCACTGTGATGGAACAGTTTTATCACAGCAACGGCGGTTCACGGATCCCTCTCTCTCAACGGCTCCGGGTGGAGGCAGGGTGGGCAAAGCTTCTTATAAGGTGGGCATAGCCCACCCTGCCACCCCCCCCCCATGGAGCGGGTCCTGGGCATTCATTTATTTATTATGTCAAAAGGCTTTGAGGTCCGGATGGATGCATCTCACGGCCCGCATTCGGACCGGAGTCCGCTAGTTGGTGACCCCTGCCATAGAGTATCACAGAGATTACATGTTTTTGTTTGCAAACCCCAAAAGCGAGTTAGCATTTTAGAACTTCCGGTTCCATCACCCCAAAGTCTTGGGTTGAGTGGTGGAAATAGAAAAAGCTGTTATGGCTTGTTCACACCAAAAGGGATAACTACAGTATAAATATCCTTGCATATATTTAAAAAAGCAGCAATTATTTGTATTATATTTAAAATATATATATTTTCAAATATATGTATTATATTTACAATATATATATTTTCAAATATATAAAATGATTCATCGTCGGTTAATATGTAGGAAAAAGTTGTCTTTGCGGAAGGAGATAACGTTTAAAAAAGGTAAATTTCAAAGTATAGTGGAGTCCACACCACAATAAGGAAACGATACTGGAATGACTTTCTTTCAGCTGATAAATGCCAAAACATTGTCAGCCAATCAAATTCTAATTGAAAACATAAAACGGCAGCATCTTCTGCTGGTTTGTGCACTATACAGTAGCTATCATTATAGTTATATATTATACTGTATAGTTATCATTCTTGGTGTGAATGATCCTTTAATATTCTGAACTTTGGGTTGCTAAAGACGGTACTCAATGAAGTAACCTAGAAATCACTTCATTTTTTTATAGATCCAAAGAAACGCTGTCGGTAGAAACCGCGGTCTTCCAGTTTACACGCTGCGCTGTCACGTTTCAAATATTCATCTTTAAAACCAAAGCAGCTCTGGATTAAGCTCTTGTAAATTTGACACCGCTGGAGGTGTCCACCACAGACAGGCCGCTCGAAATTTATTCAATCCATTTGCTTCCTCTTTTATTTCTAGCGATCCATAACTGTGTTTATTTGAGCTAAAATTGCCACCTACATTGCAAATGAATCACGGCCTCGAACCCTTAAAAAAGATGAAGCATCTCCGGTTATCCGATCAAAGCTTTTAAATAGTAAAAACAGCAGCTGGCTTTGTCGGCAGCCGGGATAAATCCATATTACAAATTGCTTTTGTGAGAACTGGATGAGCAGCCGATTTTTTGTATTGAACTTTTGTCCTATTCAGTGACCACAGTGGGAAAAGGATACTGATCCGCCTGCGGATCAATACGGACCCGGAACGCTCTCAGCTCTGTATCTCTCTCATTCTATAACACACACACAATGTGTGGGGATACCTTAAGCGCACAGATGGGTGAGACGGGCAGGTGGTTTACCAGACAGTGTTGAGTACACTTTTTTAGTCTTGTGTGTGTATTGTTGTGTAACTGTCGTGCTAGTAGACGTCGTATAACGCACGTCATTTTAAACAGAATCATTTCCATTCTTGTCCAAATCCGTATGCAGTTCACGTGTGTCGACTTATTACGTGTAATGGCTTGATGAGATGTGTGTATGGATTGATAACATTAAAATGTCAAAGAATTTAAAAGAGCTTCTTCCTTCCTGTGTGAAATGAAGCAGTTTTTGTGTCTGTCTATTTTCTCTCTTTCTCTCTCTCTGTTGCTCTGATGGCATCATTACTCCTAAGTGCCCACCCTGGCGCATCAGATGTCAAATTAGCAAGCTGCGTTTTAATGATTCACCTCATCTACCAAATAAAGCGTACCCATTGGCTCATTATTGATCTTCATTTACTCTGATTGGTCCCACTCGCTGAAATGGTAGCGATTAAAAATCCTTTGGAAACGCACAGACGGCGGAGAGGCAGAGAGAACGAGGCGAGCGGGCCGGGGGAGAGGGAGGTGCAAAGACAGGAGCCGGCTAAATGCAAACATGATTGGCATGTGCCTGGTTGGTGTTCTGGTGTCACGGGATACTTTGCTGCGTTTCGGTGTCCTTCAGGTCTCTATTACTGCGCTGGATACAGTGGGCTTATGGCCATCATAAAACCACAGTCCCTCACCATGATGGCCATTGACATCATCAACACGGCCATTATATGCACCCGCACCACAAAAACAGCCAAATAATCGCGACTGCAGCACTAATCGGAAAAGGCGATTTGGTTACTTTGAATTTTAAATGAATGTATTGTACGATTCCAGCTTTAAGATTGTTTATTTAATTATTCAAATGAATATACTTCTGAAGTACAGTAAGTGCACCTCTGCATCAGGAGATAAATGCAAATGCACCTGCTTTGCAATAATGCTGATTTAATGCGACGCAACCACTGCACGCGCTAAATGCAGCCTCAGCAGACTGATGTGTTTTAATGTGCGCTTGCATTTTCCGCAATATTGCTCATCTAATGGCAGTAGGAATGGGCCACACTTCTTTGCTTCCTCAGACACTTTAATTAGTGGCTTCCATTAAAGGTAATACACATTTGCCGTCCGCGCAAGCGAGCTCGTTCCTCTCCGCCGTCACATGCTTTCCATATGAGGTTCTGAAATGGAAAAAAGACAGGGAAAGAGGTGAAGATGGTTCAGCGATAGCCAGACCCATAATCGTAAGCATGAAAATAAAGTTCCCGATGTGTTTTCCAAATTCATTTGTATTAATGTCGCAAATCTCTCAAGACGAGAGCAGATGTTCCCCTACTTGAGATTCACCTCTGGGACCAGTGTTTTA
Organism: Triplophysa rosa; assembly: GCF_024868665.1. NCBI lineage: Eukaryota > Metazoa > Chordata > Actinopteri > Cypriniformes > Nemacheilidae > Triplophysa > Triplophysa rosa. Next base: position 18,301,772 of record NC_079912.1, on the reverse strand, counting down.
ATTTAGTCTGACTTTACTGTAATACACTTATATCAGTCTTTTATTAAGTATCAATATTAGACTACCTGTCACCCTAGTGTAGGTTTATTGAATGATTTTAATAAGCACTCTTTTTTTGGATGGCAAAGAGAAACAGTTTCAATTTTCTGATAAGCGTTACACAGTTTCTACATGTATTCCAACTTCTTCCCTGGTATTTTACTTACAGCTGGGTTCAATGTTTTTTCCACGATTCGCACTTGTTTTTCACTGCATTACTGTATAAAAACAATAATACATATTTTGTAATTTTACTGTGAATGTCGCAGTTGAAATGAATTGGCTTTTCCTTATTTTCATGTTTATATGTTGACAAATTTCTTTTTCATTTTTTTTGTCCTCAGTCTGTAATACACAATGTCCTGTCAGTGCAGGAGTGGGTTGCAGATAATTGGCGGTCAGTGTGAGTAGAGACAGGGTCCATCTGGAAAAAAAGTTCTCTTTGTTGTGCGTGTGCGTGTGTGTGTGTGTGTGTGTGTGTTTTTCAATGGAGCATTAAACTTCCCTCCTCTAGCCTGCATTGGAATATGGAGTCAACCTGCCAGAGGATTATTATGGCTGGAGAAATGGTCAAGCTTGATGAATCTGAAGGAAATTGGCTTTGAAACAGCCTCATCTGCTTGGGTCAAAGCCATTACTTGCTATATCTTTTAAGTGGATTTTGAGTGTTGCAGAATTAGTTCAGAATTACCTTCTCTGGACAGACATTTTGTCGCCTGCTTTTGTGAAACCACAGCAGAATGAAGGCCATTTGTCAGTAATTGCAGAAACGATATTTTAATTATCCGGACACTCTTGCGTGTGTATTTTCGGCAGGCTTTTCTGTGTCAATGTGGTGGACTGTGAGGACATTATCTGAGGACAGCCATAAAATTAAAATTAAAAGCCTGTTTATGACAGGACACTTACACACAGAAGCCAAAAAATAATGTATGTACTTATGTACCAATATCTGCTTTTTCTCACTCATACACAGAAGAACAACCATTATGTTATCATCCGTTGGTGTGGATGCCAATATAGTTATAGTCACTGCATTTATTAAAATGATTATTCTTGGGCCTTAATTCCTTTTTTATTGAAAACCTAATACAGAGTTTGAAAAGACTCAAGTTTTTTTTTTCAAGTTCCACCAACTCAACTTTACAAGAAAATTAACCTAAAGAAGAAAAGCAATTGCCTCTGCACATTTGACCAAGAAAGGATTGGAATAGATAGCCATGAATACAAGTCATGCACGAAGACCGAATTTTCCAATAAGAACATTAATGCAAGTAAAACAAACATTTGTCACCCTATTTAGTTCAATATGAGGTGTTAGTATTGAGAGAGCGATCATTGTTTTGATTTGTTCTTTATTTCCCAGCATTCGTCTGCGCTTTGCGGCCGTCCGCTACATTTACCTGATTAGGCACTGCGTTCTAATGATGGAGAGGAGACGTCATTGGCTAAGAAGCGGAAGAAATCGGTGATGAATCCTGCTAAGCAACTGGAGAACTCCGAGCAAATCTATATTGACCTTCAGTGGCAGCTCTACTCCTCACAGATGCTGCAACACTTAGTTACACATGTACAACTGCCTTTCGTCTGTCCTCATCGTCCTCCTCCTCTCCTCACCTCTCACATGTTCACACACATTCATGTCCGTCATCTTCATTCAGATGTGTCATGGTCATCTAGTCTTAGCTTTGGAGCATGTTTCTGAGCGGCACATTAGGTTTTCTGCACGAGTATGAAAATGGGGTCTCGTCTACTTTTAACAACGTCAATCTGGAGAAAAAAGCACCAGTCGCAGAAGTCCAGTCGCTTCAGTAAAGGCAACCGAATAGGAGTTTCAATGAGAATAACTACACCGCAAGACGTCGTCACACAGGTCACTCACAACAGCCGTGTCATTCTTCAGCGCCCCCACAGCTGAGAAGGCCAAGCACACGCTTTCACCCCATTGTGGCACAGGGTCACGTGGACCACCCCCCTCATTGCAATCACACATCGGCTTTTACTGAAATCTATTTACCATCTGCCCCTGATTGAAAACACTCATCCGCTCAGATTTAAAAAGGCCACACATTTCAAGATGGAAAGACATGCCATACACGGAAGCTGATTGGCTGAGAGGAAGAGAGCCCTACAGCACGCTTTTGTGAAGGGCATATTGGATCTTGCTTAATTACTTCCCCCAGCCCTGTTTTAAAGCATCTCTTGTCCTGTTTCTCCATCCCACCAATTATTCATCACTGGAGTGCCGTTACTAAAGCATTAGGTGGTCGCCATGAAAATCGTCGCTGGTACCGGAGCAATTAACGAATCCATTAGCGTTATCTGCAAAGAATCGTGTGCACTCCGTCCACTTCTGGTTTTTAAAACGTAACTATGCCAGTGCCGCGAGGGCAATCACGTAAGTTCACAGGACGAGCTTGTTTCTTGCTTGTCAAGCATAGATGTTTAATTCAGCTGCTTGTCATTATAAATGTAACTATTGAACTCATTCTTCATCTGCGGAGAGTTTTAATTAGTGGGGGAGATCAATGTTTAATGTTGTCTTTAACAATACATGTGTGCATTATTTTAATACGTGCCATTAAGTCATGTTGATTATGCCTTCCCGGTGCATGATGGGACCCGGGGCCTCTTATTTCAACTTGTGTATGTGATGTATGTGTATGTAAGGCAAGCAACAACATTGGTGCCCCAACTTTAAATGACTCGTTTTGTTAGTAAGGTTGTCTGTCATCATTTATTCATCCTCATGTCAATCAAAACTGTATATGACTGTTAAACACAAAAGAAGATATTTTGAGAAATGTGTTTTTTTGTGTCTAATGGAAGTCAATGGGGCCCCAATGTTGTTTGGTTAACAACATTCTTCAAAATACTGTATATTCTTTTGTGTTTTTGCAGAAGAAGACTCACAGAGGTTTTGAACGACATGAGAGAGAGAGAAAATCATGAAAGAATGTGTATTTTGGGGTGAACTGTCTCTTTAAATGTCCACATGCACTCTTTTCTGTCTTGTTCATCACTGTTAAGATTCTAGGAACTAGAGACCCCTTCATGCATTCATCCATCCATCTCCAGTCTAAACTCCACTCTTTCCTCATCTACTGTATCTGCAGGCTGGGATTAGAATAATTCTCTAACACGGAAGCCTTCCCGTTTTCAGGCATGCGGTGTCAATAGCTGCTGTTTAATCCCTGATCCCCTGAGCACCAGCGCTTGACACATCATACAACAGATGTGTCTTTATTTCAGCGCTGGAGCGACATCCCTTCCATTCTGCGTGTGTCTGTCTCTAATCCATGCAGATGTGGGACCATTGAATCCAAGGTAAAAGAAATTGACACCAATCACTTCTGTATCTGCGGGTGTGTGTGTCGCAGGGGGAAAAGCAAAGAGACTGATTTACAAGACAGCTAGAATCTGCATTGTTGACATCCTCCATGTAAAAGAGGTTTAATGTGCATAAAGGCAGCGGTGGGTGAATGTGGGAGTATGTGTTAGCGAGTGAGAGAGACAGAGAGGGATTGAGTGGTTTAAGGAGCAAACAGCCATCTAAAAGTGCTTAACACCTATTCAGTGCCACTACCGAGATTAAAAAGCGCCGTGTTCAGATTCCCATTATCCCATAGATCTTCATCTTCTTTCTAAGTCGAGCGTAAACTTCCATTTAAATGTTTACCGGAGACCTCTTTGTTGTTCACTTGAATTTACTTGACAATAATGGACCTCCCTTTTGAATCTTCAGATGTCTCTCACGTGCAGTTTAGTTGCATGTGAAATATTTATAGTTGGCCGAATATAATGAATGAAAATCATTTTTAGATATTAAAAGTTTCTGCAACTTCATGCAGATTTTGCGGGTCTAATGTTTACATTTTGCAGAAGGTGTGCGTTTTATTTGCATGTTTGTTTTGTCGTGAACCCACTATTTTGCTGTTCCAGGTGCAATGTAACAGCAGTCATTTTGCACTCGTGCATGCTCATTAGATTAGACCGTCACAATATTGATTATCGTAACCAAAAGAATTCACAATTTTGATATTATTGTGATATCTAGGTAAATAAATAATGCAAGACCAGTGACTCGAAACAACTCTTGGCTTCTGTGAGAATGATTGTTCTGATGAATTAATTCGACTAACTTTGCCTTGCGGTGCCATTTACATTGATTTACAGTGTCTGTAGATAACATTTATTTCACACTGTTGAAATCTCATGTGTGTGGCTTCCTGCCTCTAAAGTAACGCCTTGTATCTTATAAGCGTGCATGTGTGTGTGTGGCACAGTTTTGCAAAATATGGGATATATTAACACAAGAGATTTGCTCGCCTTTGACATACATTAGACGAGCTCCTCTAAGGCACGGCCGTAAATGACACACTATGGTGAACACTGTGTGTGTTTCCTGTTCTCTTAATCGCCTTTCTTTAATCTCTCTTTTTATTCTTGATGTCTCTCTCTCTCTGTCTCTCACTGCAGTTGTGCATACAGAAAGCCACTTATTGGATTTGGTTGCTAAATGGTGAGTGATTTGTGTGTTTTGACTTTGATGAAGCAGAATAAACGGACAACGTGCTAAATAATGCTAAATAAACAAAACCGCACATGCCTCACCTACAGATGTGGGACGAAAGTCCTCCACTGCAATGCAATGTCAGATGTGTCCTGTAGAATCTGCGCTCATCTGTCTTTAGTGGACAGCATTGTCTTCTATTTTATTGTATTACACACGCTACAGCTATACAGAACTCCACTACCCTTAAACACACATATCTAGCCCACCCCCCATTAGAAGAAACAATCTAAATGTTAAACAGGTTTCTCCTGAAGTGGTCCGCATTCCCCTTCCTTAGAGATATTTGGCCTGTGGTGCTTTTGTCAAGACGCCATTGTTCTGTCCGACACAGACGGAAACAAAAGAACGATGTGCAATTTGGACCTAATCATAACATCTGTACTTCACCGCTATTTACATTTTCTCTATCAGGGCGGAGTAGAAATGTTCATTTTAGATGGGTCTTTTTATGAGTGGTAATTACTGTCATTAAAAACGCTCGAGAGACTCCGGGGGAGCCGGCACTGAGATGTAGTTTGACGTGTTGTATAATTAATACTGAATTAATGTCTTACTTTATGAGGTGGGGAAGAAAGGCCCCTAACAGCTTTGAGAGGTGGCTTGTGCCTTTTGTAGCCGCAGTATACTTCTAAGAGACCGCACCAACACGCATGTTGATAAGCACACACACATTCCCACAGGTTCTGTATTGTAAGTCATGGTGGTGTTTTTTGTCTTTTGATGAGTTTGTCAGGATGAGACCTCACCAGCTGCTATTGTCTTGTTTAGCCGTTTCACATCTACATCTAATGTTACTGTATGAAGAGCGGCTGTCTGACACCTTCACATCTGGATACTTACAAAAGTATACTATTATTTTACTATAGTAGGAGTGTAACACTAACTGTTGTCTTGCTATGGTATCTTGGCCGAGATGCTGATTTATGATTTATGAAGGGAATTTTATGGGAATTTACTTTATTATAACTGTGACATCTATAGTTTCTAAGTGTTAATAGTTTGCAAAAACCACCTGGATTGATCTTATCTGCAGCAGTTGTTTTTCTTGTGTACAAATGACCAGAATTAAAGGGACAGTTCACCCAATAATGAGAATTCTGTCCTCATTTACTCACCCTCGAGTTGTTCCAAATCTTTATAAATGTCTTTGTTCTGATGAACACAAAGAAAGATATTTGGAAGAATGCTTGTAACCAAACAGTTCTTGGTCACCATTGACTAACAGTAGGAACATTTGCTTTATACTTTTTTTGTTCTGTTGAACACAAAATAAGATACTTTGAAAAATGTAGGAACGCTTACATTTCTGGGGCACTTTTGACCACCATCGTCATTTTCCTACTAGTCACTCGATTGTGAGTAAATGAGGACAGAATTTTTATTTTTGGGTGAACTGTCCCTTTAAGTTATGATAATTTTGCAAGAATTATTGTAAATCTTACCAAAGGTCTATGAAAGGAGGGTTTTATGAAGTTCTGGTCTCAATAAAAAGTGTTGTGAGAAGTTCAAACTGAAGATTTTAATCAAAAGTATTTTGGGGATATTGTCCCCAATGAAACGTATTTGACAACACACTGTTTAATTCTTTAAAAATAGACTTTTTGAAAATCATTATGTTTTGGGAGATACATGGTTTCCCCCGACAACGACAATATATAAAATCTCACCCAACTAGTTTATGTTGGCAGAAATGATGGTTCTATAATAATAATCTCAAAGATGCTTGCTACAGGTCACACAGCTGTGAACTGTTATGACATTAAAATCAGAGAAAAAGGTTATACTGCTATTCAGATATACGGTGTGTTAATGTCTGCATGAAACAGAAGTTGCGATAGTGTGCTCTTCCAAATTGTGACGTATATCTGAGTGTAACACCTTCTTAATTTGGAAAAATGTAGGGCGGGGCTTGACTTCGTCCGTTTGGAATAGATTGGATTTTTGGAAAGTGGAAGCCTGGCCATTGGATAGTCCCGCAGTTGAAAGTCTTGTGGAGAGAAAAGGTGTCGTCTGAAGTTGCTGATTTGGATAAAAGATTATTAGGGCATGTGAATTATTTAAAAAAGAATGACCCAAACAATTTATCATGAACACTGCAATATTACATGCAAAATAACCTTCACCCTATAGGAAAATAAGGCAGCTAAATACGGAACGCTATGAATTCCTAGAAAACCTGTTAGCAGACATTTTTCATGACAGTCGTTGCATGTTAGAATACAAGATCAGCACGCGCAGATGTCTGTGTGCTGTCAGGACCCGAGCTTCTCTGAACCAGCGCTTCTTTGGTGATGACGGAGACGCGCCTACAGCGGGCGAGATAACTGCCAAACCAAAATGCACATGCTGATAACCGAAATTACTTAATCTCCATTTTAATCATCTCGATCTGCCACCCCAACCCCACCCCCCTCCCATCTCTGCCTGTTTTCTTTTTCTATCTATTTCTCTTTCTCTTTTCTCTTTTTCTCCATCTTTCTCATTTTCTCTCTCTCCGTCTATCTACAGTATATAATCAGGGCACATAGTGCTGGATGTACTTTAGCATATATTCACACAGTGCAGCCATGCATAGAACTGCCCCCGTTAACTTAATCTGCAGAAGGTCCAAAGCGTTCATCCAGCCTCCGGCCATTAGGCTGAAAATCATGTTAAAACATTTGACATGGAGCTTGAGAATAGCCACATTATGGGAACAAAATGGAAGGCAGACAATGTATGGGCGACGGAATTGAGTCATCGTTTAAAGCTCTCCGCTCTCCTCGTGAGGGTTTGGAACTGCGTTATTCCGACAAGTGTTGTCTAGACAGAGTATGTAGTGAGTGTCTTGGCTTCGGGAGAAAGAATTGTCTGTCGGAGTCATGAATCACGTTGGCACACGGCGGTGCTTTATATGCATACCATATGGCTTACAGAACATTCAAAGGGGATTCTCTCTATCCGTTTCACCCTTTAACTTCCTCTGTATCTCTCACTTATTTTTTCTTTCTCTGTCTGTATGTGTCTCTCGCTCTTTCTCTCTATCTCTATTTTACCCACTTCAGATTTCGAACACGCTTAACTGATTAAAATCCACATCACATCATTGTTTTCACACAGGCTTTCAGAACATGACTCCTGTCTTCCATGGTTTGGCCAAACAATGATCCAGGCCCAAACTTCATTGGTTGAGCTGCTGTGGATATGCCGGGATGATTGGGCTGCAGAGCAATGTTTTGTAAGCACCACAACGTGAGTAAAAATGCATGTTTGAGGAGACTCTGTCATTTGATGACTTGCTTATCGTTGCAATAGGCAAAACGTTTTTTACCCACAAAAATGACCCTCTTCACCTCTAGTGTTTGCTTTCAGTTCTTTCTAGCATACTAAATGTTATGTATGTATGTTATTTCTGCTTGGCTGCTAAAGAACACTGAACGTGGAGCTAAAGCTGGATACATTTGTTACACATTAGCCTATAATACATGCCGTCTGCTTTTGTTTTAGGTGGGGTCCCCCTGTTTTGATTAAATCCAGTTATGAACTTCAACCATCCGGGCGAAATGTTTAATACATGCATGCCTTCTTAGAAAAAGAGGTGGGTGGAATAAAACATACCACCCCAAGAGACAGAAGTTTTAAGCGTGTTCTCAATGGGACCTGTTGTGTACTCGCAACCCGGTCGAGAATGTGAATCAGAAGCTCCGTAATTGAATTCACCTGATTGGAATTCCACCCCCTTGAGAGCGCGGGAGTCTCGAGTACGGTTAGCATAATAAACAAGAAAATCTGAGACATGGGAATGCGGGAGCCACTTCTTCCAAGCATACTGAATCAATTAATAGCATGTAGAAGGAAACCCTGATTATGTGAGCTGAGAGGCAGGCCAGCGAGCGTAGAGACTGGATTCCGGGCCGAGGTGGTTATTATTAGTGATGGAGAGAGTGTGTGTTCATATAGTGTGTGTCCGTGTGTTTTTTTGGGTGTGCTTTGATCCCGTCTCTCCCTCGCACAGCTGCGGCGGTTAAGCTGGCCCCGGAGGAGTTCCACATAGGCGGCGTTCACCTCTGCCAGGAGTGCACACCGCTGGTCAGTAACCTCAGACGCTGGATCAAAGACCAAGAATGCGTCGAGCTACCTCAACTTGGGCGCGCTTAATGCACACACACACACACACACCGATCAGAAGTTTCTCACAGAAATATCAAAGTTTCCAGAATTCTCCAGAAGCCTGGGTCACATACATATACATCAGTGTTGGGAACCAAGTTTTTCCATTAACAAGCTACTTTTACCAACAAATAGTGGTATATTCAAATGTGCTGTCTTGAAATTTTCGCTCTTTTATGTGTCATTTGAAAGTCCATTTGGTTTCAGTTAATGTTTATTCAGATTTTCAAAATGTTCAAAACGAAACAATTTGCGAAAACTCATTTATTGTGTAATATGACCGATATTCCTTTACATAGATACTGTGCAATGAGTAGCTACAGTAGCTTGTACTGTAATGTACTGTTCAATCAAGTGTAGCTTGAGTGAAGTTTTAATAACTTCAAAGTGTGAACAGCTTGTAGCTCTGTAAGTTGCTTTCCCAACACTGATACATACAGCCACGGAGAAAATTAAGAGTTTTTCTGAATTAAGCTTTTATTGGTATGTGTTTAGGTAAAATGATCGTTTTTGTTTCATTCTGGGAACTACTAACAACATGACTCCCAAATTTCAAATTTAAAGATTGTTTCGTTTTGCATCTATTTGCAGAAAATGGAAACTGGAGAAACAGGTCAAAATAACAGTAAAGATGCTCTGCATTTTTTAGACCTCAAATATTGCTTAGAAAATAAGTGCCATTTCACTTTTAAGCAATATTTGTCTATGTATTTAGGAAAAGTTCAAATATTATTTTTTATTATGATTTTTATCACATGTCTTTTCATGCTGTCAGTCTTTCACGTTGCTGTTGGATGACTTTATATCCCTCCCGAGGTTAGATTTTGTTGTAATTCAACAAACACAAGACAGGAATGGCCACAATACATCTAGAAATGCTGATTAAATGAACATTTGGAATGGTCTTTTATTTTTTCCACGGCTGTATGACAAAAACTAGGCTACATACTGTATTCAAGTCAATCTACAAAATAGCATAGCTTGCTTATCAAGAAACAAGATGACTTCAGAATAAGACCAAAAAGCCAAAAATAACCTAAAACAACTCAAAAGCAAGATATTTCATACACTGTAAAAACATCCGGTCCTCATCAACTCAACATCTTCTATTGACTTGTTGCACCCTGCCTGTGAAAACCAGACAAGAGTCCCATAATCTAATTTTGAGATAACCAGCATCAATGTTTGATTTCAGTCATTAATTTCACTTTGACATGGTCTTACTCGATTAGTATCAATTAAATATATCAACATTATGTAGAATGGTGTTTATGCAAAAAATTATAAATCACAAAAAATGACTTCCGCTTGGTTTTCACAGACAGGGTCACAAATTTTTCACTTGGCTCAAATTTCGTAAATTTCACGAACGCCTGTTGAAAAGACTGTTGCCAAAAGCGATAGATTTATGAAACCTCAACTGAACCTTGGAAAATTTTGATGTTACCAGTCACTAGGAAATTTAGATTTTTTTCAAAAATGTAGTTAATGGTTATTTTTATCATGAATATACAGTATAGATCTTTCTAGTAGCGTAAAGCTCTAGAATATTTTATTAGGTAGACATTGTGAGAGAGTGAGCCTTCAAATAGTTGTGGACAATAGGGTCGTTGCAGTCAATCCAGCACAACTAACCACCTTCACCCCTTTCACATTTCCTTTTGATTTTCTTTTCCCCATTTTCCCCTCTTTTCCTCCCTTGCTCTCCTCCTCTCCCCTGGTTGCTATTAGCATTCATATTAAACACTTTTGCCTTCCAAGCACATCCACAAAGACCTCGCTGCAAATGAGCTTCGTAAAAACTCAGCCCATATTTCATATCACTTTCGAATGCTGAACAATGGCTTTTTATGGTGATGTCTGAGGTAATGCTCTTAGAGGGGTTATTGCCTAATGATGTGCGGCCCGGTGGCACGGCAGTGCTCCTGGACCACCCACATCTTGTGGTTTGGTTGAATAATAAAGTATTACATTAATTTGGCTAGTTAATTAAGAAATGTCAAAAGAAAATATCAAAGCCCCCATGAATCCCCATGCTGGCTTTTTGAAGAGCAGGGCAGGTTATCTTTGGAGGTCAACCTCGCTTTTGTTCTTTATTTCAAGTCTGCGCTGGTAGAGGGCACATTTGCTTTGCTTTGCTTCTCTTTGTATCTCTCTCTCGCTCTGATTACAACTACTGTGTTTGATTTGCAATTTAAGCCCAATCATGATACAATCAGCTCTGATGAAAGCCATCGAGTCTCGGATCATTGTTGTTACATGCTGTTTAGTAATGCTTTATCGCCCACAATTACCTTCCCGGGGATTAAACTCCACAACATTTACGCGTGCTTATTGCGTTCTATTTGCGTTGCGTTGTTAAAAAACCTAATGACGTCGGGAATCCTGATGTTTAAAGTTATACAATTCACAGTTATAGGATTTAAATCCAACGTAATCTTAGACCTGGGGTGCTTCAGGCCTCGGTCCATGTTTGTCTCAGCAATAATGTAATTTAGAGCAAAGGAACATGAATGCGGTTAAGTTCCCCGATAAGGTCCTTGTTGACACCTCAAGCTGAACTCTAGCACCCAGGGAGTCAAAGTTGGGTCAAGTTGAGCTTTTAACACATGGAACGTGTTTCTGCGTCTGTCTTTCATTTAACTACAAAGCGCTTTGCTTTTGCTTGAGGGTTGTCAGAATTTGTGTTTGGAGCTTTTTGGGACTTCTTGCACCAACGTTCCTAAACGCTAGTCGTCAGGGAATTTTTTTTATAATATGATTTCGTTGGGTAAATTCAAAATGTTTTTCTTCCAAAGGAAATAGAGGCTATAAACTGTGCATAGAACTGCTTGAAGACAGCATGAAATCAAAATAGAAAAATCATACTTTTATGGAATATAGTTGTGTTGTATAAAGTTTTTTACTTCATAATTTTTTTATAATCTTTAATCAAAAACGTTAACCCCCCCTCAAAACCACCTCTCTTACCTTCTGGTCACTAGGAATGGTGCGACGGCGGGGCTCCAGTGACTGACTGACTGACTGCAAAACAGCATTCAAATCTGCCAAATCTGCCATTTTGTTACCAACGTCCTATTTCCAACGATCCAATCATTTCTCGATGGACAAAATCAAGTCCCGCCCTACATGTTTTTCTCATTTCAGAAGCCGTTTCACTCAGATATACGTCATGATATAGAAAAGAAGAATCGCTATATTTCTGTTTCATGGTGACTTTAAGGCCTTGGTATGCAAATATGTGCATGCCTTATTTTTGGAATATCCTTAGACTATTTTCTAATTTAAGGTCCTGATAACTGAATTATGTAACACAAAATATGAAATTAATATGAACTGATATAAAAAATCTTCTGTTATTTGTTTTGTCTACACTCTAAAACTTTGCTGTAGTTTTGCAGCAGGTTTGCCAGTAACTTACTGTCGATTTAACTTACAATTTTGTTTTAAACATAAACTTACGTTGTTTTTTTATAAAACAAGACTGAGGTCACTTTTCTTGTTATGTAAATGTATTAAAATATTTGAATATGTTTTAAATATTTTTACTAGAAAACAAGACAAAAATGTTTAGGAAGAGTTTAATTTTTTGCTGTGTTGCTGTGCTAATGCCAGTCTATTCAAGCTCATTTTGAATATCAAAAGTCAAAGTGTTTTAATTTTGGTTAAAGTAAAGTTTAACTCAAATTGAAAACCGTACTAATAGGAAAGTCATTTAATATACAGTAAATTACTGGCAAAACTACAGCAAAGATTTACAGTGTAGCTTTAACTCTGCTACTTGTAAACATCGACTTCATAGACCGCACTTATTGTTAGCTCATGGACAAAATGTTAAACGCTGTCTCATTTGTAAATCGCTTAGCGTCTGCTAAATGAAAAAATGTTTGATGTAATGAATAAATGAGACACAATTTAAATCTTCCATTCCGCTTTATTGGGATTATCCATATTCTCTTTTATTGCATGCTAACTAATTTGATTCGATTAAGTGCATTATTATTATTAGAGCATAACATGATTTGTCCATATCTATGTATTCATTTCACCTTCACTTACCTTAAACAGCTCTCAGACTTATTTCAAGTATTTTAAAAGTTGCTTTCACCTTCTCACATACAAACCAATCGAACTGTACAAACGTCCTTCCACTCAATTTACAGCTTTCTGTTAATGAACCCAATCATGACAAGCTTGAAGACTCTATGGAAGTTTGAATTGTTCTCTGGTTGGCTAATGGTGGACGGAAAGGGCCGTTCATTCTCTGCTTCACGCCATCTTGTCAATTTGGCTGAGGATTGTCTGCTGCTTTCGAACAGAATCAAAAGCCAAGTGGTTTGTTAGCTGTATGTTGGAGTGATACTACTCTTCACCCCTCATTTAGATGGTCAAGAAATCTGACACAAAGCTGAGCTCGTGTAGACGTTAGCGCTTACTGGTCGGGCTTGCTCTGAGCACCCTTAGCTCTTCTCCCGCTGCACCAAATGAATGACTGGCTGTCATGTGATCTATGCGGTTAGCTTGGAAATGGGGATTTGGAATGGCCATTATTGGAGCGAAGACTGGAGGGAAGGAAAGAGAGGGATCTGCTTGCATTTGAAGATGAACGTATCATGAATAATGCCTCTATTTTCTATTCAATTCCCAATTCCATCTCTCAGCTCATTGTCACGGTTGCTTCCATTACCGCCTCAGTTTTCGGCCCCGAATTCGATATAGGAGAATTTACCTCGTGTGTATTTAAAATAAGATTGTCTTTATTAAAACCGATTTCTTCTATTGAGATAGTGAGTCTCATCTTTGGAAAACATTAGCCTTTGTTGAATGAAGTGGTTGGGTTAAATCAGAGCCGAACTGCTGAATTGCCTGATGACTTGATTAATCAGACTTCTTTTAGAGGAAAAGAATATTGATGTCTGGTACGAACTGATTTTTCTCGCCCTGATTTTATCTCTTGCTTATGTTTCATTCTTCATTTTTTCCCTTTGCTTCTTTGCTTGATGAAGAAATCGCAGCGTGGCATAATGTAAGACATTATCGCTTTATCTGGTGCTGGTTTCAGACAGGAACATGTCGGCTTTACTCGATCATTTTAACAAGCCCATCTGGCACAGCTGTGATTTTTTTTACCTCAGACCATAGAGGTAGATATATGTATAAATAGTATAGAATGTATAATATGTATAGAATATATGTATAAACAGTGTCTTGTTGGTCAGGTGATCACAGATTTCTGCATCCCTGCCCCTAAAGGATGCAAAAACGAATCGCTGTTTCTTTCCTTTAGGTCTATTGAAGAAATGAGATGTTTGAGAGTAGTCACAGTAGACCGTGTTATATAAACGTTCCATCGCTAATGCATTTAACGTTTTCCCTCTTTCCTCACCATCAGACGGGAATAATTTGTAACACATGAGGTCTGAACTTTGGAGAGAAGCAGATGTCATGATATCTGGTGTTTACGTTCTCTACTTCTAGTTGGAACAGTCTACTGTCTGAAACTGGAGATGACATACAACTAAATCAGTATGTCTTCTCTACAAGCGTTTTGTTAGTCGTTAACAATAATCAGATTTTTGTCCTTCAGATAGTCGATGGATTTTTAAGTTGCTGCTAACTTTATCCGTCAGCCTGTCAAATTATAGTTGAGATGTTTTGTCTGTAACTCATTTCTGGTGTCCTGTTTGCTTTATTCTGATGCTGTCGTAATCACTGAATAACTAACACACACATATAAGTACTAACATAGTCATCACTACACATAGAATTTATTTTTGCCATCTTATTTTAAAGAAACTATTTATCCAAACATAACATTTTGTCATCATTAAATCATCTTCATGTTTTGTGTTTCTTACTTTTCTTCTAACACAACTGAATCTGTCTGCCCTGCTGCGGAAACAAACAATAGAAACCCAACAGAAACCATTAAAATACCATTAACCACTATGGTTTTACATTAAACCATAACAAAATTCCTTTTGTGGTGTGTTTTGGGCATTACTCCAATAGGATTAATCTTCTAGAACACCCTACCAATAGAATCCATCACACACCATCAGTTTCCATTAAAACCAATACAATTCCCATTATAACTATTGATCCATTAACGTTTCTATTGTGTTCTGGGCAGGGTTCTGTTGTTTTTTAGTAGGGTGTAAGAAATATTGCATTGTGTGATTGGTCCTTTACTGTATGTGGGTAGTTGACAAGTAAACCGTAAATGTTGTTAGCTATAATTTAGGGGAAAAAACTAACAATGAAGATAAATCTCTCGTAAGCTATTTTATAATATAAATATTAACAAGATAAAAGAATATATATTATTAGATATTATAGATATATTCCACACCAGTGGACACATGTACTTGTCAACTACATGTTGGGCTAATGTTGACTTTCTACTGTATGAAGAGAAACTAATCTTAGAGTTTAGGTAAAAAAAACAGCGTGAAAGATTTAGGAGCACATGTAGGCCTACATATGACAAACAAATCGCTAATAGGAAGGTTCAGACGCTGTTCTCAATTCCCCGTATCAAAAGTTACATTGTTCTCTTCCAGTGGTGCAAAAACTATGCTAATAGTTCTCGTTATAAACTGGGTCACATTTATCCATCAGTTAGCGTACCTCTCAGTCACTACTAACAGAGATCAGAATCTCTCCGCACTGAGTGTGCAGGACGGGAACTGTCATCTACATCTGACACGCGTGTCGTTTCTTCGAACAGCTGCGACACGTTGCGCCGTTCCCTCAGCGTGATCAAAGCTACGTGCCGAGTGCCGGTGTCAGGCCGCAACGTCCCGTGGTCTCCGCGGTGAGATGCAGGGAGCACTGGGAGTTTTCTGTGCCGTCACATCTCGCCTGTCAGTCTGCACCCCGACTGAAGACTCGGATTGGCTCGCCGTATAACGCGTTGGGCGTCATTGATGTTTTATTAAGCTTGTAGAGGTTTCTAGGAGGATGTGTTTGAAGGTGGGTTGAGATCTTCGATCAGATGCCGAGGAATGTTGACTCCCATAAGTGACTGAGACCATCGTGAGGCTGTCAGGTCAGATCATCAGATCAGATCAGATCAGATCAGATCAGATCAGATCATGAGCTGAAACAGCTGAGACAGGTCCCACCTCACTGCAGTCGAGAGTGATAGCATCTGGATAATGTTTGTAAGCATCAGACTGATGAATATCTAGTTTACTTGTAGAATGTGTTGAGTTTTTTATTGTGTGTGCCTTGCCAGTGGCCGTTTGTAGTCGGCTGTACGGAATACATCTGGAAGGTTTTTTCAACGTCAAAATACATAAAGATAAATATGTCCAAAATAAACCTACATTAAAACTTGAAACACATTTAAGCTAGGATTTAAATTCATGTTTTATCAATACATTCCTTGCGATTCAAACCCATGACATTTGTGTTTTTGCCCCGAAGGATACTTCAAAGTTAGCGTTCAAGCAAATTGTATTTTTAATTCGGAAAATGTATTTGTATTGAAAGTGTATTCAATGTATTTTTTAGTTCGAAGAATACTATGTGCTGTGTAACGGTGCTGTTTACAATTTACAATATTTCGGCCATAATTTAAATGTGGCCATATGGGATCAATGATGTTATGAGCCACAGATGTCGTTTTATAATTGTGTATTCAGAAATGTTTTTATGCCTTGCGTAAAGCTTACAAATATGTTTAATTCGTGCCAAAACTCCTAGTATACATATCCAGTCATATTTTTATATTCTTTGAACGTGCACTGTATATTTAATGCATTGTTAAGTTTGCTTAACTTCTGATGCAGTGTGTGTTTTCTCTGCGACAGTGATCTGGAAGAAAGCCGAGATGCCTCGGAGGTGGCGCTGAGGACCCTAACAGCTCCGGCAGATGAGAAGCAGGCTGAACCGCCACGGTTCAAGGTAGTAATAGAGATCTTTCACCAGCTCCATCAGCACTGATTTCACATTCTAACAACTTTATATGGGGGATCTGATCTCTGTCTGATCTCTTAACTGTGCCTGTAACTGATAGCTGAAAGCTGTTTATGTTTGCTTTGAGATATGCCGGCGAACTTGAAAAACGGATATTTTTCTCGCAATGGTTATCGGCTAAATGTCCCGACGTTCAATCGCTGCCACACGCACCCAGATGATATCGGTGCATTTTGCTGTACTAAAAGTAAGACGTCTGCATCAAACGACAGCCCCTAATGAGAAATGTCACAGGTGATCTGCTTCGTGTCTTCATAGGATCTGTGATTCATTACTCTTCACTGTGTATGCTGTATATATTATTTGTATGTATATGCTAAAGAGTTAATGAGCTGTGTGAGGTCACACTGCTGCCCTCTACAGGACCATCGTACACACAGTCTAGACTGTTCCTCTTCTCTGATTGGCAGGGAACTATGAGTCTAGTATTGCGTTCGGTCTGTTAATGCACCGAGGGTTCATTTTTAATCTTTGCTCTCTCTCAGGGCACCTCCAGTCAATCCGCTAATCAGCAAGCACTTCTTAATCAGCCGCAGGGTGAGTATGGCACGTATGTATATGCGAAAGATGATAGTCACGTAAGAACGTCGCAATACATGCTTGTATAACGCTTTACTCAGAGGTTCAAATATTACAACCTTCAATTATTCAGTCTGGCCCCTCCCCTTCTTCACATCAATGACATCACAGGATTTAATAAAGACACACCTTGCAACCTCATCCCTCTGTCCATCAAAAATGAAGCCGTCACATTTATAAATAATGCTCCGAGAGAGATAAAACTCAGAACTAATACTTCCCCGACTCTGTCTAACGCCATTAATCAACCGCAGCTCCTCTATTAGTTTCATTAAGTGAATAGGCGATTAAAAGGAGTGATTTGATGAGATGGAGAACCTGCCTCCAGCTGTGATCCACCAAAAGCCTGACCCCTCGTTAGGGCTCGTGAACTGCCCTTATAATGCATGTGACCTTCCTGGGTTTGTGTGTTCATACCCTGCCCGTTTGTTTTGCTGCGCTCGGCTGTCAGTCTGTTTAATGATGGACTTTTGGAGGCTGAGGGTAAGATGAATAGTTTCCTTGTCTGGTTTAATTATTGCCAAAACGGTATTCATATAAATCTGTCGATCAGATTTTTTGATAAAAGCGAATATAATCTAAATCGAGCCTATAGGGCGGTTGAGGGAAAGTTGTTGTGGTCGGTCTCAACCTTTTTGATTTTGAATTTATGATCTGGTGTGTATTATACCCACATTTCTTGCTTGTTTCTTGCTTTTTAAGTCATCCTTGCGGTTCATTGATACAGTGTATGTGCGCGTACGCATGCCGAGATTAGTCACACACTGCAAAAAATGACTTTCTTACTTAGTCTTTTTTTCTTGTTTTCCAGTAAAAATGTCTAAACATTCTTGAATCAAGAAGCATTTTCTTGATGAGCAAACTGACCTAAGAAAATAAGTCTTGTTTTTAGTCCAAAAATATGAAATTTCATTGAATTTGTGCTTAAAACAAGCAAAAAAAACCTGCCAATGGGGTAAGAAAAACAATCTTGAATTGAGTGACTAAGAAAAACGTAAACCTTAATTCAAGATTATTTTTTTATTATTTTTTATTTTTAAATATGAATCCCGTCACTTTCATAAGAGCACTAGGAAGGCATCAAGAGCGATTCGAGGGTTGTTATTAGATATCTCTCAGGCTTGTCCTTTTGTCCGCCTACATATCCAGATGTTCATTCATTTTTTATATCTATGCAAATGAAAGCGCCTATATTTGAGTACAGCCTAGAATTAGCTGCTAAAATTAGCTACTAATCGGCACCTTTATTGGAGCGAATGCATTATGGATGAGGCACTCTGGGGCGTCCGGACCTGGCCGTACATCGGTGGTCATCTGTGCGGGGCCTCAGCTGTCTCATTCAAAAGGGCAGCTGGCAAACTCAGAAATTATACTTGCTGGATTGTTTGACGTTGCCGCCGATTTTATACTGTTATGTAGAATGGCGCGGAAAACAAAACAATTACATCGCGCACGTGAAAATAATAGAATCGTGCAAAATATGTCACCTAATATCAGGGCGACATATGGTGAAACCTTGTTGAAAAATCCCCGGTAAATACTGTATGTTGAAATAGGCAAATTGCTACGTCCCATAATGTTCTTTGGAATTTGTGAAACATAGCTGCAGTTTAATAGTCGCTGATTAGAATGACAACATCTGTTAGCAAAGCATTCCCACACAGATTGCTGTTTATATATAAACTCATCTCATCTCACCCGAACCTACCAGCTGCCTTCACCGCCACACGCCTGCAACGATCTGTCAGCAGCCTGCAAAGCGCTGTTAAATCAAGCCACAATTATCTGCTCTTAATTAGCAAACGGAAAACGATTACTAGCGTGGATTACTATAAACACAACTCCAGACGCGTTAGACACGAAAGAAGCCATCGGCCGCTCTGTAATCCAGTCAAGTTGTCAACAGATCGCAGGCTAATTAGTGAAATTACAGGAACACAGATTGGGATTTGGAAGTGGAGAGGCATGGGGAGGTTTAGGAGCTTTGGGAAGTATGAGTGATTGTATTGGGTGAGAGGTGTCAAATGGGGTGTTTTTATCTTGAATATACATGAGCTGCTTCCAAACCGGGTGAATTTCCAGTGAATAATAATAATAATAATATATAAACAGAGTCTAGGCCCTGTGCATCAAACATATGAGCGAGACTTGAGCTAGTTGTCACAGCCGTCTCCAGTAGAGTGGCTTTAAGTTCAAAAGTCTACAAAAAATGGAATATTTGTGTCATTATTACCCAGAGGAAAGCTTCATTAAACACACAATAACCTTTTGTGGAAACATTCTCTAATAGCAGGGTATGTTATCACCCTATGGGGCAAGTGGTTACATTGCGAACCTGCCATTAAACAACCTTTATATGCTTCCTTTACATTTAAGTAATAAAACAACTGTGAAACATGGCTATTAATGGAAACAGTAAAGATATACTGTATGAAAACATTGTTATTCAATAAATACACTCTTTTAAAAAGTGCTTCAACGGGTTATTTACAGACAGTGATGTCATAGATGAACTATTTTTGGTTCTCCAAAGAACCATTTCTTTCTTATGATTTAATAATGTAAAGAATCCAGTTCCCACTATAAAGAAGAAAGAATCAAAAAGGTTCTGTGTATGTTAAAGGTTCTTTATGGAACCATTCAGCAAAAAAAATGTCTGGGGGCCTCTAGAAAGTTTCGGGAAAAGATAAAGTATTATTTGTGTAAGTCTACTGAACACTTTTTTGCTACATGCATAGTTTTCAGAAGTGTTTATTTCGATCGTTTAGTGCTTTACTATAGTTCTTTTTTTACACTCAAAGTGAAAGTTGCTATACTATAAAATGTCTCTTCGGGATTATATGCATCCAACAAGTATACTGTAGCCAATTATATCAGTCTGAAAACAGTACAGTATGTTGTATCACATTTACAATTCAGAAGAATGGTCCGAATTTTGGACCGTTTTGAAGTCCGTTTTGTGACTCTGAACTTTATATTTCCTGTGATAAAGCCCAGTCAACAGAATTATATATATTTAATGTGAAATGTTACGTGTAAGCAATTACTCACTTAAAATGGACTCAGTTTCTTGTGATGTTTTGCTTTTATGAATTTCTGTGCTTTACTTCTGCACACAGCGAAACAGGTTTTAATTAAAAAACAATTTGACGTGATCAAACCAGAGGGATCTTTCAGGCTCAGTCTTGTTTATTAGCAGCTGGCGCACGCGTGCAGGAAAGACGATGAATATCTTGGCTTTGGAACGGCTTTGCTGTCCTAATAAAGCGCTCAGACGTACAGCTGTAATATAGATCAGAATTAGCGTACGCTCATTCCCATTCCAGAATGCCACAGACAGAAAGCAGAGAAGGTGCAATTAGTCCTTTATTAGATGAAACTTCATATAGTTAAACAATATGTCTGGCAGAAATGTTACAGATATGAAATATTTGGCTGGTGAAAGCTTGGAACAGTGTACAGTTCTGACTTTCTTCTCGTTTTATGAGATCTTTTTTTAATTCCAGTTTTTTCCTTTAGACATGCAATTTGTATGCTAGGAAATGGGGTCTCATTACTGCGGGCCACTGCGAGGCCTGTGTTATTAAGAAAATCTCTTGGTGATCTTGTTTTTTTCATGGTCATGCAGACTGCGGTCTTTAATATCGATTGATTGGATGCAGTCTGATGAAAATGACCCGACTAGATTTATCGAAGACAACCGTTCTGACCGTTTTGTGTTTTTTAGATCTTCATAATTGGCTCGTTGCATCTCAGCCTTCTTTGTGTTGTAAGCCTTTATCACTAATAGGATATAAAGTTTGTGTGAGGGATATGGAATTCATTAGAGATGAATATGTAACCCAAGCATGATGCTACTCTTCCTCTTCGTTGCTCTTTACAAAGATGGGATGAAAGACTTGAGTTAGTCAGTACAAGGAAATTAAGATTAGAAGTGCTTTAATGGGCAATATAGACTGAGCTTTACAAAAGCGTTCATAAAACACAGAAGTATTTAAAAAGTTGCATCCTTCCCTCAACTATATGAGGTCATTTGGGCATAAAATGAGGTATTTGGAAGGCTGGAAGAGAAGGTTATGTTCTGCTCCGTGTGCTGTAGATGATTAATTAGGCTGAAGACTCCTTTCAGAAGACTCAGAGATGTAGAAGAGATGTCATTTTTAAAGCATTTTAATGGATAGTACTTTCTTTAAAGCTCCCCCTCACATCGGCTGCTCCGACATTTTTTCAGGTCCATTTGTGACCTCTTATGGAATCTTCGTGATATTTGTTAATCAACTTGTTGGACTTTGAATAAAAGAAAATACGTACTGTGTCTCATAAACAAGGTCATATTATTAAAATAACATGAACTATTTTATAGTCTACTTGAAATCTATGAAGGAATTGTTATTTAAATGGATAGCGCACCCACAGTAAAAAGAAAATCATCATTCACTCGCCCTCACGACATTTCAAATTAGTATGACTTTCTTATTTTGCAGAACACAAAAGAAGATATTTTGAAAAATGTTGGCAACCAAACAACATCGGACCCCATTGACTTCCATCGTATGGGCACAGACATTTCTCAAAATATATTTTTTTGTGTTTCACGAATGAAAGAGTCACATTTAGGTTTGAACGCAATAAGAGTGAATAAATGATGCCCGAATTTTTATTTTTGCGTGAACTATCGCTTTAAAAATCCTTTCTGAATTTATTTTTAAAAGGTTTTGACATAGCAGTAAGTAAATGATGACAGAATGTTTTGGGTGAACTGCATTAAGCTTTTAACACAGCTGTGTGTATATGTTCGGGGGTCTTGTTGGATCTCTTTTCTCATGTACGGGACTAATCTGATTGACTGTAATTCAAGCAAAATGGAGGACGTTTCATCAAAGTGAAATCCAATATGGAGGCCGTTAAAGAATTTGTAGACATGTTGCAAGGTCTTCATGATGATAATAAAGCACATGTAACTAAATCCATTTCCCTTGCGCACAGTTGATAGCTCAGCCGAGCACTTTAGCCATGCCATTTCACCCTTAATGCCAAAGCGTAGTTCAAAAACCCTTAAAGCAGTAGATGAAACTCTTTTCACAAAGAAAGTCTCTCAGTTTTCCTGACAAAGCCCACACGACCCAGCGTGAGAGCGCTGGCTGTCTTAACTAGCAGGTGAAGTCACTCGGCTCTTGGTGAGTCCACCTATCAGAACGGCACGCTCTGATGCTCTACCTGCTGTCTGATTTCAAAACCATGAAAGACTTCCACTTGAAAAAGCAGTTAAAAGGCGTTTGCTTCCTCAGATAAACGACAAAGGCCCCAAAATAAAAAGAGAACAAATCTTATCAGGAAAAAGTAAAAGTGTGACATTTTCCATTCGAGTTTCCGGTTTGATAGAGATGCGATGTTTATGTTCACTACACCATGCTGAGATTAAAATGTGGATTAGTCATTTATCTTTTGCGTTCTGTCTCCGGTAAAGTTAATATTTGAGTCTGAGAGCAGACAGTAAGAATTTTGAACCCAGTTCACCCAAACATTTTGTCATCATTTATTCACGCTCAAGTTCCAAACCTGTATAAATGTCGTTTTTCTGCGGAACACAAAGAACCAAACAGTTTTGGGGCGCTATTGACTACCATCCCTGTTGAAAAAAAAACATATGCTGGTTTGGTATGTGGTTTAAACTGGTCATGTACTGGTCCTTAGTTGGTCATGTGCTGGTCCTTAGCTGGTTTAAACTGGTCAAACCAGCATCAAAACATACCTAACCCAGCATATGCTGTTTTTTTCAACAGGGATAGTAGGAAAAACAACCGTTTTTTCATGTTTGGTCCACATTCTTCAGAATTTCTTCTTTTCTGTTCAACAGAACAAAATGTATACAGATTTGGAACAACTTAAATGCCGAAAAGATGATTCATTCACCAGTGAGAACTTGTTATAGTACAAAGTAAATAACGTTACTACAATAGCTAAAACCGCTAACATAAACAACAGCTTTAAAACGGGATTAGATGCAGCATAGTTCCCGTTAGACGCTGGGTAACGATGTAATACATAAAGGTCCACAAACTACATAAGCAACATAATCAAAACCCAATAAAAATCGAATCATAACCATGTTCAGAAGTTACCATGGCATCATCTTTGAAACCCTTGACTCTCGTAGTTGCTCCCAGCGTGGAAAAGCAACACCGATTATAAAGTGAGATGGAATTTTGAATGAGAAAAATAGTTTGTGTGGCTTTTGTCTTTCTCTGCGATTTGATTGGATGTATAAAAACAGTCGTTGAATTTTGAAATGGAACTGGCTGCAGACTTACAGTTGAAGGGGAGGAGTTAACAGATTCTCCGCCCAAGCCTTCTAACATACGTCATTTAATATGATTAGTCATTACAGGACCAAAGTGCATTTTCAGATTTTAACTGAAGATTATGAGGGCACACAGATTTCTAAAAGAGAACGACTCACATTGATAAACTATTTACAATAAACGCTGCAATATTTCATGAAAAAATAGGCATTGTCATTTTTAATTTCACCTGGACCTTTAAAGTCCCCGTGAACCGGAAGTTGCGGTCGTTTTTACTTCCGTATTTTGACGCATTTCCTAGTGAAATGGAATTTCTAATGAGAAAAATAGTGGCCGTGGCTTTCGTCTTTCTCTGCGATTTGATTGGATGTATAAAAACAGACGTTGCATTTTGAAATGGACGCAGTCTGCTCAGTCAGTTGAAGGGGAGGAGTTAACGGATGCTCCGCCCAAGCCATCTAGCTTACGTCATTTGAGATGGATAGTCATTACAGGAAGGAAGTGGATTTTAACTAAAGATTATGAGGGCACACAATTTTTAAAAAGAGAATGACCCACATTGATACTATTTACAATAAATGCTGCAATATTTCATGAAAAAATAGGCGTTGTCATTTTAATTTCACTGGGACTTTAATAGACTTCCAGCCAGCATGACAAAAAACGTTTCTGGACAGGATTGCCTACTCAGCCTTTAAGGTATTTTTTGGGGTGTACTATCCCTTTTAAGAATGAACATAACAGCCTAGGAGATTTTATTTATGTTACTGCAAATTGAAATAAAGAAGAATTAATTCTGTAAATAATATGACATTTTTGTGGTTCAGGGTGCAAATCTAAAAGTGTGAATATTGAGCGGAACACTAAATTGAACCAAAATTACATTATGAACCTGAGGGCAGAAACTGTAAGAACTTCTGCTTTTTAACTTATTTCACATTTTGATTCACATTTGTACTGTAGAACTGTAAACTATGTATATTTTCTTTGTTCTGAGACAGCCATAAAAGTGTATGTTGTCTTTGGTTCAGTTGGCTTTGCTTTCCCAAATCAACATTTTAACACATTTTCGATATTTTTGCAAAGCATTTTTATATAAAGAATCGTTGTGACATGCCAAACCAGAGATTTTATCATTAGAGATCAATCAGGTGTGCTCATTGTTATCAATCAACATATTATCACTTTATCATTTACATCTCTGCTGTAACAGTTCGTTTTCAGCATCTCATGAATGTTTTAACCCTTTACTGCATGAATCATTTCTATTCATAAATAATACATGTATTAGATGCCAATCATTAATAACATAGATGAAAAGCAATATTTTCATCATTTAAATTTAATGAGCAAACATTATTCTGAAACATATAGAGTGATATAAAGTGTGCTATGAAAAATTGGTGCTTAAGGGCAACATTCACAGGCGTAGACAATGGATATACGGTAGCTCAGCTGTGCAAAACACATGCAGCCACGACGGTATATGGAGAATATATATTTTTTTGCAATATTGGTCACTGGTTTATTCCTTGCTCCGCTCTTTCAGATTGCTTTCTTGACAGTTGCAAACAGCGTTATATCGAATCTCCTTGACGTGGTCTCAGACTGATTGCCATGCCCATGTTCACATATGCCCCCACTAATTCCAAAGTAAACTCTTTTCCCTCTCCTTTAGGGCTTTGACATCTGCCTGGTTGTTGTGATCAGATCTACTTCCTCAGCTTCAGCTGGCGCATCTAATGAGGTTTCCTCTTACACAAGCTAATCAGGTACGGCGAGACCCCGCATCTCTTACCGCAGCGGTTCGGCCCTGAGTCCGGTGTCATTGACTGATAACTGCGGACAGCTCTGATGAGGACAGGCGGTAATTACAGCACCGAAAGAGAGAGAGGGAAAGGGGGCGAGAGAGTAGATAGAGACAGAAAGGGAAAGTGGAAGTCTTGTGAAATATTCTCATTACAGGTCATCGCGGTAATTACCTGACACTTACAGATGGAGTTGCCTCTTAATCAAAAGAATGAATCATTACTGATATTGATTCAAACTAAGATGTTTGAAGTAATGACCGCACTAGAGGTGTAAAAAAAATAAATCAAGTAATTTTCAGCAACTTCCCAGTCGTCGTTCCCGCTCTAAATAATAATGGAATGTCTTACTTCATTCCAGTGTAATGGCAGGAAAATGAGCATGGCAGCTGCGACTAAATTGCTCCTGTCTAATCTGCATAGATTGCAGGGCAGGAATAAAGTCGGACAGGATTTGATTTCTAATTTCTGCGCTCTCTATTCATAACAGCCCATAATTCACGTCCTTTTAAGAATGAAATGAGCCAGATTGAATGCAGTCAGAGCCAAAAATATCACGCTGTTTACTGACCATCAGTGATTATTTCCTTTGTTTATACTTCGGTGATTAGACTCGGAATGAAATTCATTTCAGTGTCCCTTGTTAGATTGTCAATTTTAATTGAACACGGCCTGTCAAAATTTCACGAGTAATTGGATGTCACCTTGATTTTTTTTACGTTAAGAAATGAGAATTAACGTGAATGGCTTGTGTCATACAGACAAGTTTCTTTTCTCTCCCGTGGTACACGTGAGGCCAGTCTGCCAGTCTCGTTTCCACCTTGATGTGGAAAATGACACTTAAGAAGGTTAAGTAACAGAAGTTAGTTAGGGGAGAGACCTCTACCTCTTTAAATTGCCTGGGTTAATGTCGGAGAATGTTTATTAGCGGTTGTATAATGAGGTGATGTTCCTATGAAGCTGGGAAGTATTAAAATGCTCCGCCTGAATGCAAAGTTAATTAGAGATTCCTTAAGATGGGTCATCCAGTTAAATAATTAACATCTCTTGGGGAGAAACAGTTGGGTCATTCTACAAAATGGGTACCAGTTATGTTCCTGATATATCAGAGTGATGTCACAGTGATTCAGAAGTCTTTACAAGGTGGCTTTTTTGTATGAACATGTAAATTGTACACTTTTTTTTTTTTACAAAAAGCAATAGGCTAATGAAGCCCCATCCCTAACCATCACTGGGGGAAAAGCAAGTATGACTAAAAAGTATGAAATCAACTGGTGAACTAGCCACCATTTAAACAGTTATGTATTGTCAGGACATGGTTAACTTTTACTCTTAACATGTTTCTTAAGCTTTTTTCATCTTTTTATTATTTATCCTGTACAATCTTACAAAAAAGTAGCTGAATTTAAACTAGAAAAGGTCACTTATTTCCGAGAATGATCTATATGTTAAAATTAGACGTGCGACATGTAATAAGTGACCAAGAAAAGTATGAGCTCATAAAAACAGGTTCTGACTGAGAGGAACTATGCAGATGAGACCCGCATATGATTATACTTCATATACTGCCAAGCTTCCACCGGTGGCCACTCTATTGATTACTGTTAGATGGGCTTATAATCACAGAGTCTCCAGGCCATATGATTAGATAGATAGTCTGGAGTGTGATGCATATCAAGTTCATGATGAGAGGCTTTAATATGATGGGCATAAATCACAGTGTGAGGTTAATGCACCTGCAGTATCAACTGTTATCTGAGAGATTTGATTGGAGGAAGAAAACGTTTCTCTGCCTTTACACGTGGCCTCCTCCTTTATCAACATGCATGCCTGCAAAAATGATTCTCTAGAATTGCTAAGGATTGTAATGCTATAGAGAAAGTAAAGAGTTTGTCGTTTAATTTAGTTTAGTGTTTGCTTTAGTGTAGTTTTAAGGTTTGTTTCTGAAGAAGAAGATGGAGGAGTGGTTTCTCTAATCTTTGAAGCATAGGTTGAGCTTTATTGACAACATTGTTGCCATTGTGTTGATTACCACACATCATTGTTTAAGCTTCATCCCTTGTTTTTTCCTTTAAAGGTCCAATGTGTAATTTTGGACAGAAATGCAATAATATCCAGAACTATGTCTTCAGAGGTGTATAAAGACTTTACATAATGAAGCCTTTTGTTTTTATTACCTTAGAATGAGCTATTTCTATCTACAGACACCGTGGGTCCCCTTACATGGAATTCGCCATGTTGTTTCTACGGTAGCCCTGAACGGACAAACTGCTCTACAGAGTGTTTTGTAAATACGTTATCTCCTTTGCAAAGAAGCGAAAACGTGACAACATCTTAGACCTGTGTCGGCCATCGTAGTGCTTCGAAAGGGAGGAGTGAGTGGTGGAGTGAGCCGTTGGTTGCAATTCGCAACCTCACCGCTAGATGTCGCTAAATTTCATACACTGGACCTTTAAGACAAAATATTAGTTACGGTAACAGTTACAATAAAAGTAAACTAGACCAGGATGTAAAAGCATATAATAATAATAACAACAATCATAATCATAATCATAATACATAAAATAAATTAATAAAATAAAAATAATTAATAATTAGTAAGGTCATAAATAAATAAATATATAAAATAAAAAATAAATAAAAGCTTAGATTTTAGTTTAACATTTATTGTAGTTTCTTTTTGTTGGATAATTTTTTCTTACAACCTTTTTTTGTAAACAGTGCCTTACAGATTACATTCCATTTCTGATATCATTGTGTCTGTTGTTGGACAGTTATGATTTTACTGGCATTATTTCTTTATGACAACTAAGTTAAATGATTGTTAAGCCATTTGGTTTGTATTACACAGCTGTCATGTCAAATTTGTAGCATTTAAAGTTAATAATAAGGTCTAAGATTCCTTTAGATAGAATTCAAACCCAAAAACAAATATATTTCATATTGATAAATTGTGTAGGCACACTCTGAATTACTAGTGATACTGGTATGTATTGGTGTAAGATGTTCTGCATCATAACTTGTTCTACCAGGATGGTTTATTGACACTCAGAATGCCATATAAATGGTTGATCCGTGTTCTCTTTGAAGTGATTGTCTAATCACGTTTAGATGCTTTTATTTGTTTTGTTTCATGGTTCAGCCTGTAAATCGGCTGTAAATTAACAGCTTTAATCTCTCAAATTGGTCATTTTCATGTGAAAATTGCACCATTATATCACGCCCATGCGTAAATACAGAACTCGACGCGACCAAGACAACAGATTATGATCCCATTTGCATTTTCAAAGCCTTGTGTGAAACCAGCCATGAGAAATACTCCTGTGGCATAATGGTTGTCGATTAATGGCTCCTAAATGTCACGCGTGTTTATTCCGACATGTTTAGAAATGTTCCCCCCGAAGAGCCTCCTCTCTCGAGCTACGAGTGGCAAGGTCTGACAACGTTGATCAACAAACCAATGAAGCGAAGCAACAGTGTTGCGATTTTCATTAAGTGTCCCGTGCAATTTGGTGCAACACATTGGGCGCGTGCCCCAAATATTCACAGGCGAGCTGCTGAACACCAGGCTTGTATAAATATTGCCTTTTTTCCCGTAGTGGATTCTGACATGCATAAACACACACTGTGAGCTTAATTAGACCAAATGTGCTATAATTCCGTAAACAGTGTAGGTAACGAGGAACCAGTGCAAGTCCCTACAGCTGTGCAACAGAAGCGGGAGAAGTGGAGAACTTGACAACACAGCTGGAACGACAGATGTTGCTCCATATTCCCCTTGACGTTCCTCACTTTTAAGCTTTCACACCCACACCAGTTAAAACAGCTACATAAAACAGAGGATCATTACACCTCAGCACCGGGGGACAAGTCCCAGCATCTCTTTAATAGGATAGCATACCCAAAAATGAACATTTCTTCATTATTTAATCAACGTTGTGTCATTCCAAACCTGTGTGGATTTCTTTCTTCTGCAGAACACAACAGAAGATATTTTGAAGAATGTTGGTCACCTAACAACACTGGTCCCCATTGACTTCCATTGAATGGCCACAAAACCACTGAGACATTTCTCAAAATATCGTATTTTGTGTTTCAGACGACTTGGAATATAACCAACTTGTATGGACCACTTTTATGATACTCTTTACATTTTTACATCTTTACATTGTGTGTTAAGACTGTCTGTACATTCAGCTAGAGCACTCCACTGTGCTTTCTCGGGTTAAAAATATATATTTTTTAAAAACAACGCAGCATGAAGCTGCATGACAGAATGTTTATTTTTGAGTCCACCATCCCTTTAAATTTCATCCCAGGTTTGATTACTATCTCAATAGTCACTAAGGTGTGTACTGCATGTGTGGATGCTTGCATGAGCTGTGGGCAGAGGTCTGAGGCCATATATTTTACTGAGAAAATGAGCTCTCATCTGTGGCTAGTGATTCTGCTCATAAATAAACAGAGGCATGATTTCACTCCTTGCCCGCTCTGTATGTTAATAACACATTGTTATTTTGGGCTAGTTTGTTGCCAACAGCTTTTCTTCAGCTTAAAATACCTTTTCCTCTCTAATGAAGATGTGTGTGGTTAAGGTAGTGGTTTAATCATTTGGCCATGAAATACTGTTATTATGACCATTGTTGTTCATGATATGTTGTTTGTCCCTTAACCACAACCATATACAGTACAACACCCTAGCCCTTGTCTCAAACAAGTAAAGACGAAGAATCTTCAGGGTGTTGTGGATAAAGGCTGGAATACACTACAAGACTTTTGCTCAGATTTTCAGTCTGGAATTGTTGCAGAAAGTCTGCACTAGTCTGTTGTGTGTGATGCTCTGTTTTTCTCTGCAAACTCTTAAAAAGTCTGCAAGTGCATGTGATGTCTAGTTTTTAAAAAATCTGTTAAAAGTCGCTTATGTATTCCAGCCTTAAGGTGTTCCGAATGTTATTTGGCACATTTTTGTGTGGTTTTGGTGTTTGCTTGTTTGTCCGAGGATACTTCAGTCCCTCAATGACTCAAATATGGTTTGTTATGCAGTGCAATTCAATAGAATTATTTTGTCTGTTTTGTTTGCCAAGCAAAAATCATAAGCATGTTTCAACTTTCATCAAGCCACTTCTGTTGTAGTTTACTTGATGCTTAACTTAACTCTTTCCCCACCAGCGTTTTTTGATCATTTTCACATAATGTTCATGGTCTCCAGAATATTGTCTTCTATGAATATACGAACATACAGTATATGAAATTGGAGGGAATATCTCTGCTTTTAAACAAAAAAACATTTTTCTTTTTTTATCTCTTCCCAAATGTGGGATGGCTTTTCCAAAATACAACATTGTGGAAAAAAACAGAGAAAATTGTGTTTTTGTCAAAGATTTAATCTAGATGGGATTTAAAATGAAGATTTGAAGGAATAGTAGAACGAAGATTTGCTTGTTTTGGGATCTGTAGATGATGCACTCTTTTGGACAGTGGAAACATGGAAAGCTGGAAAAACTCAAAGTCTTTGCATACTGTAAATGATGGGAAAACTTGTAAATTGCAAGGAACCCTGTGCCATAAATAACAAATAATCTTGTAAATGGCAGGGAAAGAGTTAGTGGCAACCTTAGGGTTTACAGTGTAAAAAGTAAATCATAACATGCTTCTGATACTGTACAAGTTCCTACATCTCATGAAAACAGCTTCTTGCACCTCTGTTTGATCATCCAATGAGCTTCTTTATTTCTAATTCTCTCTCTTTTTACAGACACACACGCACACACTTAAGTAGAAATGTGTCTCAAATGTTGGTGAAGCTCATGAAATAAATAATAGCCCCAAAACTAAAAAGGACCAGTCTGTGTTGGCTAAACAAATAGACCTTTAAGACTGCTCTTTGAAATGGCCCTTCTGTGAAGAAAAGAAGCCATTTCTCTGTGTTAATGAGGGACTGTTTGGAGATGCAGGACTCTTAGTGCGGCATTCACTATCATCCGCGAGAGGCGAGCAACATTAACCAACTGATTTTTTTTTAACCCAAGGATTATACATTTTAATGAGGGAAGACATGGCTTGTTAGTGGTATTAGTCATTTGCAATGTCACACTCAAAAATACTCATTTTTAATGCATGCACACACATCTTAGCCTCACATCCATGGCATAGTCATTAAAAATAAAACCACAGGCTTTTAGGGTTCCAAGCCAAAGCCAGAAGTACTGTGAAGAAAGAGTCTCTTAGAAACAATGGTGTGGCATCATCATTTTGCTGTTGTTTAAAACTGAGGTTAAGCTGGCTTTTGATGTGTTTTTAACTCATTTTAGCCTAGCTGGGGGATTCATTTTACCCCCACCTAGAAAGAGCAAAAAACAGCTTGAATGCCCCATTCGAGCACTACAGTTATCATTTTCTATGCGGTGAGCGCTCTTTTTATTAAAAAAAGAAACGAGACTGGTATCCTCTCCTTGACTTCCTGGCATAATTTGAGCTAATGAAGATGTGGTTATAGTGCGTGTGGTCCTCTGGAAAATGAGGGCACCACAGAAATATTGCCGCTCAGTACTTTCGGCCTTCCCAAAACGAGCTTTCTCTCTATGCAAACTGTGGGAGCTCTCTCCAGCCAGGGATGTTGACAATTACCCGTGAGATTATGGTGTATTATTTTATTCCACCACTGGAAATGAAAATAACTCGGGGCTTTTATGTCATACGCACACGTTAACGCATTACACGTGCTCATTTTCTCACCTCGAAATCTGCTTTTTAAAAATGGCATTAAGACGAGCACACGGATGATTGCTTGGCTGTACATTTCTGCTGTTTTAGGAAGGTTACTGTGTAGTGCCTAAGATATTCAGAAGAAACATCAAACCAGCTGTGTGTTTGTATGATGGAAACTTCCACAGTGTGGATTTAGCATGACAAACCATAGCTCGGAAGACTTTTATTCTTGCCATTTTTTATTACTCGGGTTATCTTTTTCAGTCTCTAAAGCAGCGTTGTCTTTTTGTCTTTGCTTTGTCTTTATTGATCCCCAAAAAATATAATGTTTTTGTTTTTTCACCCTTATGTCTTTCCACACCAACACTGCTTTCTGTCTTAATGTATCATTATTATTACTTTACTTACATATTTATATGCGATGAGTGATTCGGTGATTCAGATCCACACAATACCTGTCTGCATGATTCCTTCAGTAATCTAGTTCTCATTGACGCATTGAATCAACAGTTCACAAGAGGGAAACATTATCATTAAAGTAATTTAAAAATGACTGAAATTATGGTCAGTTCCTCACACAATGGTTATTATATTCCAAAAAATCATATAGTATACGAAGAAATTAAGGGTGACTAATGACCTTTTCATTTCTAGGTGAGCTATTTATTTAACTGATATTAAATATTCGTTTAATTGTTTTTAAGTGTTCATTATAACAGTGATTCATTTCTAAAGTAAGCAAAATCTTTACTGTTTATAGAAGAACATACTCATGTACTGTAGATTCTTACTTTAATGAGACACCTGAGCTTGTTTGTCCTTTCACAAGTTTTGACAGTTTGGGAATAAATTCAATCATGGAGAAACTATCCTGTGAAGATGTAACTTTTATAAGTGATCGTAACGTTTATTTCTGAATTAAATCCCATATCTTGATATTTCTGTTTTGTAGGTTTAAAGGTCAAGTGTGGAATTCATGCCACCAGCATCATCTAAAGGAAATGCAAAAATAATAAAAACAGGTTTGTCAAACATTTTCACTTACAGTAGGATGTATATCAACAGATGAAATAACACATTTAACCTAAAAAATGATCATTTTTACATTTATAGCCCTACCATATTTTACATGGTCATAATAGTTCGTAGATAAAGCTTTTGGCATATTTGAGTCCTGAGCCTGGTCGACAACGGCAAAAGGCCTTAAACTGCTCGAACCCCGGTAATTGCTGCTTGCAGCTATATTACTTTTTACTTTTATATCCCTACCATATTTTATATGGTCATAATAGTTCGTAGATAAAGCTTTTGGCGTATTTGATTTAACATGTCAAATCATTAGAAAATGAATATTTTAAACAAACTTATTTTATTGGAACATTTGTATTGCATTGGCAAACCAAACCTGAGCATCTCTCATTAAATTGCCTTATAAGATAAAAAAAAAAGCAGACAGATGCAGGGCACAGACACCTGATTGGACTATAAATGAGGGTAGAGAGATGTCTGTCTGGGCCACGCTGGGCTTAGATTGGACCACTCTATGCTGATTACCAACTGCAGCTTTACAGTATCTGAATGTGAACTTGTATGCGAGGTCATGAATTCTGCTCATCTTGAGACAAAGAACTATGCATGGGGAAGCCTAACTAGTCCTGATTAGTGGAGAGAGGCTGGGGAGAAATGTAAAACCACTCCACGACCCTGCCTAGGTCAGAGGTGCCGGTTGGGGGCAGGGGACGGGTCAGCTTATTTCACCTTCCCGCGCGATATTGAACTTTAAGGGATAACACGATCGCTCGCAAAGACCGAGCTCATTCGAACGGCTCTCGGAAATCAGCATCCACAATCAGGGTAGTGCCAAAACACACTCCACCCATCAAGAGAGCGTTAACCCCTCCCCGAGATCCTCTTCACTCCCGTCCGCCCGACTGGAATGGGAAGGGTTAATCCAGAGAGAGAGGTGACCTTTATTCCACCATACTCAGTCTCCTCTTTTTATCAAGGCTCACCAAAGGGACTCATCATACGTGAGGCTCCACGGAGCGAGAGGGGAGAGCATTGTCCTTATCACCTCCGCCCAGAAAGTGGAGAGTAATAGGACTTTGTAAGGAGAAATGAAGCCGGGCCCGATGGTAGCTGATTAAAAATTGACTCTGCCGCATCAAAGCCAAGTTGAAGGTGAAAATGATGATCACTTCCTTCTCCCAGGGACCCACCACCAATTCTTTTATTCAACCTTGAAAGCTTCCCTCTGAATGAGAAGATCTCCCCCGAGTCCACTCATTGGAGATGGAAGCTGACGAATGAAGATCAGTGAGCTCTTCATTCTCCCTATTAGAAAAATCATATTTCAAAAATCATAATTCAATTTTTAGCTAATGACATCTTAAGACAGGCGTGTTTTTGTTATCAGTGCAGAGGAATTATTCCAGGCCTGAGTCTGCGCACAAGGAGAGGAAAAGTGAGTTTATATATTCCTGCATAGGGCACATTAGATGCTTGTTTATATATTCATATTTTTTAGATATTTGTTTGGATATTATGTTAGTCAGAATATAGATTAATAGGAATTTAATAAAATAAATAAATATTTAATAAATGTAAATAAAATTAATAGCAATTTTTTCACCATTAACTGTAATAATTAACTGTGATTTTTCTATTACGTTTCTATGAGATCTGATGTGAGATCATTCAGTCTTGAATGAAATGAAAAATGAAAATTTAAAAGTACTTCTCTATTTTATAAGATGGCTATGAATTTATGCAATCTCATTTGTATGTTTCAGTTCAATCGGTTAAGTTTAGGGGTTGTTGCTTTTTTCTTATAATTATTTATTTTGTACTTTACATGTCATACAAAATAAAATAGTTGCAAATCATACCAAAAGTTATTAGTATTTGTGTATAACAGTACTGTCTATCTCCTCAAAACCCTCATTTGAGATACATAACAGAACAGTTCCCATTTAAATCCCCTCTTGTACAGTAGATGAAACCACTGGGTGCCATTGTTCCTGTGCAACCACAGACACCATTAGCATATATAGTGTAAGAAATCAACGCCAATGTAATCTCTTCCAGTGAGTGACAAAATGAAGGTGTCACACGAGGTCAGAAGCTTCCAATGGCAAGCTAATGTGCGCCATGTCACAATTTGACAACAGTGAGGGAGCTCATGCGCGTATGCGGTGAATCAAGATGATCCTTAATGGAGGATGACATATCCAAGCAAAATGCTAAAATACCATTTGACAGGCTCACAATAACAGCTGCATGGAATGTGGAATGTAGTTAAAACGGCACCGAAACCTTCATGAGTGACCCATCTTCCCCCAATAATTGTGTTTTGATCATGATTGCTGTAAAAGCACTGTTTATAGCACAGTGAAGAAGCATTTATTGCGCACACACGTAGGAAAGAGGTCTTGAAAGGGTTGGATTGATGCCAAAATTTCGGCTCTGGTACCTCAGTAGTAATACTAAATCAATAACAAATAAGCAACTTCAGAATTCTGATAAAATGAACTAGGTTCAATAGATTTAATGTGATGAAATTGTTTTGTAGTGTTTTGGATTAAAGGAATAGTTCACTCTTAAATAAAATTCAGTCATCATTTACTCACACTCGTCAGTTCAAACCTGTATCATTTTCTTCTGCAGAACACAGAAGAAGATATTTTGAAAAATGTTGGTAACCGAACAGCGGTGGTACCCATTGACTCGCATTGGTCCATTAGAAGTAAATGGGTACCGCTGCTGTTCGGATACCAACGTTCTTCAAAATATCTTCTTTTGTGTTCTGTAGAAGTAAGAAAGTCATACAGGTTTGAAATGACAAGTGGGTGAGTAAATGATGAAAGTTAAAATGGCGTTAAAAAAGTATAAAATTAGTTTAGTTTAATTGTTGGGTTCAGCGATTATTTAGATATGTTGTTATGTTCATAATGCGTTTATGTGTGCATAAAGTATAGATCCTGGACAGAATGTCTATTTAGCCTACCCCGTCTACCCAAGTGAGGTACGGAAATCTGAAAAAAAAGTTTTTGCTGTCATATTCCTTTTTTTGAAGTTTTTTTGAGTAGAACAAGCAGCCCTGGCCAAATTAGGACAGTAAACTCACCAAAGCCAGCGCTTTCTAAGTGTCACATACTGTATTTACAGATGCAATTACAGGCCCACTGTATTAAATAAAAGACAAAGCAATCCAGAAAGACAGTGTGTAGAATTAAAATCAAACTTGTTTCTTTGAAACTTTGCACCGTTGAAGCCTTCTTTTGGCTGGCACTAAAATGTCACACCTATTAAGTCGGTACGTCTGCGCACCCTTCCGCTCTGCCATCGTAATGCGACTGGGGACATTCGAATGGATTTATAAGAGAGCGCGGGCGAGATAAAGTTCTCCGGGGAAGTCAAACTACAGCCCTGTAACAGTAACAGTGGCCCTGTCATGGCTTTGTGAATTTCACAGTTTAGTGCTAATAGGCAGATTATGAAAAGAAACTAACCATGTCCACAAATCCTTTTACTTTTGCTCCGCTCTATGTTGGCAGTTTTAAAAACTGAATATTAATTCATGTTTGTCCTCTTGTGAGTCTTTTCCATGCGAGTAACCTATCGGTGATCTCTATATTTGCATTATTTATACACAGCCGTCATTATGCATGCATTAAAGTACATTCAATAAATGTACTTTAGCTTTAAACAGATTTATTCAGCATTGCCGTTTAAATGGTATCGTGCCAAATCCGAGCTCATGATCTTGCTCTCTCCTGATTTCTTCCCAGCTCACGGGTGAGAAAACGGCCCGATAACCATCTCATCTCCTCGGACTTTCCATCAGATGTTCACAGGAGATGATAGCTGACGCTCGGGCCCCCTCGCGCTCGCCGTAACTGAATATCAAACAGGTTTTCTGACTTTCAGGATGGCTAAAATAATCTATGCGGGGCTATTAGAGCAGTTTGCAGGAAAATTGAGTGTGACCCTCTGGGTACGCGGCGACTAGAGCATTGAGGTGAAAAAATAAATGAGTTCATTTAGACAGCTCCATCAAAACAAGAAGGGAACAAGAGACATGGCAGAACCTAACAGAGAACTCCATTTGGTGTAGACAGAAGTTATCCGAGGGCCAATCAGGTCCCTCATTCATTTCCATTTCATCAACCCAATCTACCTCTCCATCTCCTCTATCAAAAGGAGGCCGGAATGGAGAGAATGTCTGTTTCTGCATGTTTAAGGGTCGCGATGGCATCTCCATACAAATGTAGGCGGGCAGGGCGCGAAGCCGTAGATAGACCGGTGAGCGATAAGAATTTAGCGGACCCTGCAGAAGCCCTCTGTGGTTTTTCCGCTACATATCAAAAAGGGCATTAGATTCTGGCATGCTTGAGAAGTTTGCCTTGGCAGGGTTCCAGGCTGTAATAGCTGGGGATATGTAGGTTCTGAATAAGGTGCACTTGTGCCTCCAGTAGAACGGGGGGGGATAGCGGTCTGCGCTGGCAGGGCGCCTGACCACAAACGCTGCAATTGTCCCTCCTCATCGTCTTTCACGTTTGTTTCTTTCGCACGGGCCGCTTTAAGCGCAAACGTGAGCGTGCCAGGAAAGATCGTTCGATAGATTTAGATGAGCTCCATGTAGAGTCGAAGAGAAATGCCAGAAAGAAGAAAGGGGGGGCGATGAAAAGTTTGTTAGCCCTGGGCTTCGGTGACTTTAACATCGTTTTCTAGTATTTTCCTAACCTATTATTTTTTGCTTTTCCTCTCCCAACCCCGTGCAACTGTCAAGTTTCAAAATGCACCCGATGTTTCTGCTAATTTTAATTGGCTCGGTAGGATTCATTTTCCGTTGGGGATTAGCGCAAGCTGTTCTAATATAAGCTAGGATGGTGTGTGTGTGTGTGTGTGTGTGTGTGTGAGCTTAGATCTTGACTGCAGGTCAACTTTCAATGCCCAAAGTGGAGCAGGTTGTCAGGTAGATTTGGCAGGGCAGGGCGTAAAGCACGTCCCTGTAGTCCAACTGCCTGTTGGAGTTACTTTAATTACTACACTTTATGAAATCATAATTATGATAATGCAACTTGTAATATTACATTTTTAATAAAGAACATCACGTGCATGTTTTTGTACTCTCTGTCGTACCATTTGCTTAATACGCACTTGAAATGTCTCTAGTTGTGTAGCAACAGAATAATTCATTAAGCATTATTACAAAGGCTTCCACTTAATTGTGACCGATAGTAAAATATGCAATGCACCGGGATAAAATATGCATGAAAATATGTAAATCACATTAGTGGGGTGGAAAAAGACTTCCAGCTATACTTTGGGATTTCCGACAGATCGCTGAAATTTAAACAGGAGTGGCGTTGATGGGGTTGTCGACTGCCCGTTGCTTTTGTTTAGTTTGTAAACGAAGAGAAATCCTCGCAACATTGTAGTGTGGACGAGTGTGTTTTTCTGTGAAAAAATACAGCAAGCAATATCCTGTTTGCTTTATCATTTATCTATGAGGAGCCCACCAATGCGTGGGGGTCGAATCCGTAATGTTGTCAGGCGGCCTCCTCGCAGCCCGTCTGTCTGGTGTCATTATCTCGATTTGGACATTTCACTTCATTTTAACAAATGGCCCCCGTCGCCGCTCGTTCAGGGTGCAGGGAAGAGGCGTCCATCTTGAAAGGGAAGTGAATCGCGAGACGCTGTCTTCATTTTTAGTTCGGTGGATCTGTTGTTCATTTCTGGTCTGGATGGGTTCTTTTCAAACGTATGTTCTGGGTTGGGTTATAGCTGATGTGTTTTCTGTTGATAGCTCAGCATCAGATAAACACTGGCTTGGGTTTGCCTGACATGAGAGCTGTGAGGAGTGGATGCTGAATTTGCTAGAAAATATCCTAATCTGACATTTTTATTGCTGGTTAATGTAAAAGATTTGCATGTTGGGATGTATTATTTTACTGTAACTATAGACTGTTCATGTCAAAACCTTTACATAAAGTACATGTTTCTCTGACATTGTCTGTTCTCTCTCTTTCTCTCTCTCTCTCTCTCTCTCTCTCATATCTGCTGCCCTCTATTGGCTCTTGAAACAAAACCCAAGCACAAAGAGCTCTGCATGTTTTTAGTGTGTCTGTGGTTATGCACTATTTATTTTTTGCCTTTGAATTAAAAGCATTCCATATCTCAGATTAAATGTCATTTATGTTTTTTATTACCTTATTACCCTCTTTTCTACAAGAGAAATGTCAAACATTAAAAGGCACATTACTGTAACTGGATTAAACATGAGACATGTTGTTTGTTCACTAGAATGTCTTGATAAAAGGTATGACAGCAGTCATTTT
Organism: Triplophysa rosa; assembly: GCF_024868665.1. Lineage (NCBI taxonomy): Eukaryota > Metazoa > Chordata > Actinopteri > Cypriniformes > Nemacheilidae > Triplophysa > Triplophysa rosa. Next base: position 18,262,285 of record NC_079912.1, on the reverse strand, counting down.
ACTGCATGTGCAGAGGGATAATAGTCACAGTTAAAATGATCCTCAATCACAAACTCAACCCCTGTCGGACATATCACTCCTCGCTATAACAGTTCACGGTTCCATTTCAAATCGACATCGTTTATTCATGACATCTAATGTGTTATTGCATTCAGTGTTTTACAGATGCAAATCATTCGTAATCATTTAAATCAGAAATGGTCAAACAGTCATTGTGCAAAACGCTGACGTGTGTTGAGTGTCACGTCAGGGAACGAGAGTGGATCATGAGGGTTTATAATTATATCCCATTTTGCTTCAGACTATGAACTGAAATGATCATTGCGGGGATGGTGATTTAAGCTTGGTGGATGTGTTTATCTCAGCTTGAATATTAATTAAAGACATTATTTCCTGCTCCTTTTTTATCTCTAATGGTGTAAGAAGACGCTGGGAGACTACTGGAGAACATGCTAGGCAAATACTTCATTAATTTGTATGGCGAAAACTATAATATTTCAATTACGCTTTCTTTATCAGACTATGACTTTGTTAAATTGAACTCTAAGTGTGAAAACATTTTAAATTGCCATAATATTCAGTCAAACAGGATTGCGGTTTTATACTCCATTAGGCGTATGTGGCGTAAAAGAATAAACTGGGTTGTGTGGGTTGTTTTTAGAAAAATTCAATGTGGCGTGCTTACAAACTGGCACTTAAGGATGGTTCACCCAAAAAGTAGAATTCTGTCATCATTTATTCACCTTCTTGTCAAACCTGTATGACTTTCTCGCTCCTTCAGAGCACAAAAGAAGATATTTTGAAGAATGTTGGTAGCCGAACAACAGGGTCTCCATTGACTTAATTGCGTTGCTTTTGTGCCTGTCCGTTCACACAACATTCTTCAAAATATCTTTTGTGCTGCTACTTTAAAGCCAGAGCAAGAGATGTATTTATATTAACAGATACCTTTTATACGGACACAAAGTGATATACAGTACTGCACTTCTACAGTATATGTTACCAAATGATTTCATTTTGATGCCATTAGCTATCATTGGCACTCTGTGGTGTTGAAAGTGAACTATTTGGATACAAATAAATACTGGTGTAAAGTAGCGGTAATATAGTCACAGCTAAGTACAAATGATCACACCGACATGCAAATTATAGCAGCAAAAGCGTACAGGATACAATTTGTTTTTATTAGACTGGCACTTTGAGAGCACTGTGTAAACCGAGCAAGTGCTCGTTTTTAAAGAGACTAACATAAGCGTGTGTGAAGCAAGATAGATCAGCCTTTAACTTACATTAAAGCCATTTCTAATGTCAGTGCCTGTTTGATTACACGTTGCAGGCAGGTAAATATACCCGCGACTACGCGTCGAATACCAAACGCTCTTAAAGCGGAAAAATGGTCGCCTTAAATAGCATCCGTTCTCTTGATTATACAACAAAACTTCCCCACAAATATAAAATAATGTTTGAACGGCTGTGCCCTGCATAATTATCAACCTGAATGTGCTCTCGGGCTATCATCGGCTGTTTTACACCGTGTTTCCTCACTTTTTCATCTGTCGTGGAACATTACAGTACGGCTGACTGCCATACATTGAGGAATTATGTCATATACTGGCAATTTCCTGCCAACGTCAGACATTTTTTACTTTAATGTGACTGCCATTGCTCTTGAGAAAATGTCCACCGCTCATATACATCGCCTCTACGTCCCACAGTACCCCGTGGTTTGCTCAACACCCTCTTTAAATATTTACCTCCGCTGAATGACAATGGGAGTTGAGGAAAATAAGCTCCAAATTGTGAGTCCCTCTCTGGTGCTTATAGTCTTAAGCAGTCGCGTGGAGAGCTTAGAGACACCGCACACCAGAAAATGGAATTTCCTATCAGTTGATCAAAATGCAGCCATGGCCGCCGTGTGTCTATAATTCACAGAGGCACGCGGCGGGATTGTTTAAGGAATCCTAAATTAAGAGAGAGATAGAGATGCTGTCGGGAAAGCAATTCCCACATCAAAAATCGGCCCCGAATGTCCATCAGAGAGGGCGGAAGGACAGCTGGCGAAGCGGCTGGAAAATTCATAGCGTGTCGTTTTTTGTGCGGCACGCCACATCAGACCTCGATAATGAAAGACAAATCAACATGCCCGAAAAATACATACCTCTCCGTTGGAGCCAAGTGGAACAAGGAAACAAAAATTTGAGTTCCGCGCCAGTAACAGGTTACAATTGAAATAAATCAGACGCATTTCCTCGCTCGTTTAGATCAATTGTTACTGCAGTCATCACAGTTAATGGTAATGATTGCACTTGAGAACTTTAACTTGTTGGTGTGCGTCGCAATTTGTTTCGTATTTAAGGAGTCGGATGCAGTCATTTAACATGTGGGGATCTCTCCATGTGTTAGTTTGACATACTTTGTGGCGCTTTTGCAAAGAATGACGATAAATATGACTATAATAGATGTATCCCATTACCTGAAAGACAATACATTTGGACATCGGAGGTTTCGGAAGAATAGCGATGATGTAATACAAGTCAATAATGACAAATAAAATTAAACCAAATTCAAGTGATCGAATTGTATTATACTGTATATTGTAAACTTTATCAGCTTAGCATGTCATTCTATCGGCAATTTGATATCGGCCTGTGTACAGGATTGCTCAACCTTTAACCTAATGTTCTTCATGTTTGCAAAGCAAAAGTCTGTAGTATCAAAGCGAAGATTTTCACTATAAATCGTTCCATTCACACTCCACCATCATTCACATCATTTGTTAATCTGTTCTCTAGACCTTCAGGACACTTCTCAACATCTATCCAGATACGAGAGAGCAATCTTTCCAGTCCTATTTTACAATTTTAGCATATTTACCAAGATTTTTTGAGAAGCCGAGCTATTTTCAGCAGGGATAATAGACGCTGCTATGCCGCGCAGAGTTTTAATGACTTTCCTACACATTAAAATAATCTGTCATTTCAATTAAAGTCCCGTCAGCCGCATGATGTCTCCCCGCACCTCACATATCGTGTCAGCGCACCGCTTTCTCCCTCCGGAGGGAGTTCACTCAAAGCCCCCCTTAAAAACAAAACGGAGTTTCAAGGGAAATTGTTTGACAGCAGCTTAAAAGCGAGTCAGGAATAACTTATCAGGCGAGGGCACGTGCTCATATTAAAGGGTCATTTCATTAAGATCAAATCCTTTACCTTTAAAGAGAGAGAGAGAACTTAAGGAGAACATTTTTTGAATCGCCTAACTTTTTCCACTCTTAAACGTGAGTTACTCTATACAGGTTTTAAGAAGCGAAAGACATAGACAAGATCTATGCATACATATAACATCAATATCTGACCTGCCTGTGATCATCTTGAGGACCTTTTCCAAACAAATACGGAGAGATGGATGTATAGATTTTAAAAATTGAGGATGAGGGTTTCTCAAGACTGGTCGCCTCCTTCGTAACTCGGTTTGGGTTTTGTTTGTTGAAGGGCTCTTGACCCACTTTCGGTTCATCATTTATTCAATCTAATTAGCGTCATAGTCGTGTTCCTAAAGAAAACAACTCTACTGACCTGAAAACAGTCCTAAGAGCAGGATTTAATGCACAATGTTATGATTGCTTATTATAAAGTGACCCCTTGCTGTTAAAACCGCACTCTGCTCTGGTTTTCGTCTTGTCTGTTTTTAGTACATCGGTGACTTTATGAAATGTAGGTTCTCTTAAATCTGAATTTGTATCGTCCAAATTAGAGCCAGCTGAAATCTGCTTCACATTAGCTGCCCCCGGGGCTGCTATCTACCTTACTGAGAACACCTTACCTCTCTGTGTACTGTCTGTATGTGGCTGGTTTTATGGGCAGACTTTCAGAAATACATCCCCCTTAAAATGCATTTTTCATGAGTCAAAGTAAATTGGTTGGATATGCATGATAGTAGGATGTATAACACTAAAAGATCATATTTTTACATTTGTTTCTATGGACTTCATTCAATATTAAATAATATAATAAACAATTATATTTAGAAAAGCATGATCATTACTTACACTTTTGGGAATAAAAAACACATTTTTGAGGCAAAACATTTGGTCCTGGTGTAAGCAGTCATAATTGGTGTAAAACTATTTGTCTTTTAAGGTTCTTTGTTGCCAATAGTTGGAGATATTACATTCTTAAATACATGTATTGCTTTCATAAACCCAACTTCATATATACTCTTTGGTCTTGCTGAAACTGTTCTTTTCACCGGTAAAAAGTAACAGATATAATGAAATGTAAATGGTTCACTCACTTTCTTCCCTCGAAAAGCAAAGACAACAGGCAGCCGAGATATTCAGAAAGCTCTTATATGTTTATTACTGCGTTCACACAGTGTCTGTAATATAAAAAGCACTGATATAAAGAGGATTAGAGCAGCCTATATATCAATAAGACACTTTGGCTGGAATAATTGCATTAGTATTTACTTTTCTCCACTTCATCTCAGCCCTCGCCTGCGACCATACATCACTGCCCGAGACACAGAGAGAGAGAGGAAGAGAGAGACAGAGGAAGAGAAAGACAGAAAATTCCATTCAGTCAACACAAAACAGCATAAAGGATTGATAGCAGGATAGAAGTGGGAAGAATGAGAAAGTCAAGAAATTCTTCAGTGACGCCTTGGGTTTGTCAGCGCATGAGCTTGCGCAGGACTGAGCGCTTCTGTTCAGTGCCGTGTGTTAAATAAACCAGGGAAAATGAAAATCCTAATGGCAGTTTGATGCACTCCGGTTGGGTTTTTTCCATTATGGGAACAGGTGATATGTTTGTATTATTTGTCAACAGTGGTGAGGAAATGGGCAAAATACTGACATTTTCATTACGACTGTGCTTAAACTGTATTCACAGCCCTCCGTGGGAGGATTTCATAGGGACTGTGAATTGAAAATGTTCCCTTCGTATGCTGCTTCTATCTATGCTTGTTTTGGGAAAAAGCATTGGTTGACAGTCATCCAGCCCAGTGGTTCTCAAAAAATGTCTTCAAAATCAAACACTTCAATGTTTTAATATTACCATGAGCTCATAGGCCCAAAATATGTATAATTATTGAGTGCTTGGTTTCTAAATGTCAGTTTCAATGGCAAACAATTTATAGCATAAAACACACCGTGGGCCGCACGAACCACATTCATACTCATTGCATGAACCCATATTTAATGTAGTCTGGGTTGTTTTGTTTTGTTCATGGTTTTTCTGGATAAGTCATATCATGTAATCGATCCACTGCCATTTGGCAACCTTTAATAATCAACAATAGGAATTACGGAGCATCGTTTAACTTATACCTCTCAACAAGCAACTAATTCTGTTATTTATTTTGCTATTTGTATTATTTTAAATAAATCAATCAATTCTTTAATAAATGATAAAAACCTGTTTGTGGGTTTTGACCACTAAAGTAACATGAGGTTATAGACAATATATGGTTGCTCGATATCAACGTCACCACCACAAAGCCTTTTATAAACTTTTTTTAAAAACATGCTAAGTTATTACTCTGTGAATGAATTTTTAGATATTTGTGCTCATGTTGCATTATTTGTGAGATTTATATGCATGATGATGTCTAATGTCCCAGCCAGTCGCTTTTAGCAAGTTGTTAGCAAACGCCATTTTTAAGACAAGCTTTAACAAATTACAAGCTGGGTATAACTGGTGCGTTTTCCGTCATAGATTAAAACGTAAAAAAAAATTCTCATTCCTTTCACTCCATGTTTCTCTTCCAACCTCTGACAGTTTTCACGTGTCAGTTGTGTTTTCTGTTCCCAGTCTCCTCCTCTCCGACAGTCAACATTTACAATGAACGCATTAAGTTTTCAGCCATTAATCGGCTTTACTGTAGGCAGATGTATCGCTCTACATTTGCCGCACTTGACATATTTAAATTTGGCAGGTAAGAAGCATCCTGCCTGACGTATTATGTTTTTATACCTGTTAAAAACACTCTGAACTTGGGATTTCACCCGCTATGGGATAGGAGGTCTGATACTTCAAAGTAATGCCTGCTAAGCAACATTAACAGGTGTAAACAGTGAGTCTGAGGCAGTTAAGCTTGGCATGGCGCTTAGGTAAATTCCACTTCATTTGAAAAGCCTTCTTTACTAGGTAGAGGCCAGCCATCACACGGCCCTACCCCTCTCTCTCTCTCTCTCTCTCTCTCTCTCTCTCTCTCTCTATGAGCAGAGTTATCACATTTCCACTGGGAATGCTGTGTGCATGATCGCAGACCTGCCTTGTCAAAAATCTGCCCAGTGTTTCTATATTTCTTTGTGAGACATCCTACTGTTGAATAATGCATGAGACCTACTCTCATTACATTTCTTTCCCTCTCTCTCTCTCTCTCTCTCTCTCTCTCTCATCCCGTTGGTTGAGCTAGCAGAAGCGACAGCACAGGTAGGGATGGTCACCCCCTTCCCAGCAGTCCCTGCTTCGGCTCTCATCATCTCCGCTGCCCACTGCTGACAAAATGGGCTTATTTGACTCCTCACCCCGTGGCACAGATGAATAATTCACCTCGCCGCTGCGCTGCCGGGGAGGCGCGGGCAAATTTGCATTTGACAGAGCGTGGACAGTGGATTATGGGATTGTGCATTGGTGCTCCACTCCCTGTCCGAGAGAGAAGACTTCAAACTGGTACTGGCCTGTTGAAGCTTGGATTTGGCAGGAATCCTGCAGGTACTACAGCCAGGATTTCTCCTAATGTGTGCCTGGCAAACACAGATCAAGTGCTTTAATAGTCAAACAATGGCTATTTTTATTCATTACACTTCATTGGATGTTGTTATGGCCTACTGTATAGAAAACATGAGGCAGGACTTTTCAATCGCAGAATGACCCCCGTACTGTAGTCACTTTAAAATTTGCCCCCATTGACTTTCCAGAGTCATTTTTATTCCTACTATGGACAGTCAATGGGGGCTCATTTTAAAGTGAACAGCTCCTTTAACATTTTTGGATTTTAAAGTGCTTTTGTCCAAAGTATTTCAGTGTATGCATTGCATTGCTGTAGAGTTATGCTTTACCAGTTTTACCAGAGCACAAAATAAACATTTTAAGAATGTTGATACGATGGTACTCATTGACTTGCATTGTTTTTGTGTCCATACAATAGAAGTGAATTGGTAATGCTGTTGTTTGGTTACCAACGTTCTTCAAAATATCTTCTTTTGTGTTCCGCAGAAGAAAGAAAGTCATACAGGTTTGAAATAGGGTGAGTAAATGATGACTGAATTGTCATTTTCGGGTGAACTATCCCTTTTAGTACAATCTGTTTGGCAGTCCAACTTACTATTTAAAATGTTGTCAAGTGAATAAGTTGATGTAACTTATAATAATAAGTTAAAATTGCAAACTTACTTTGATAAGCTGAAGTTATGTAAATACATTTAAAAACTTAAAACTAGTAAGCAATGACCTGTCAGGTTCAGTTGATTGCACTCAAAAACTTAAAACAGCAAGATACTTTACAGTGTACTTTGTCCCCCAATGTAAAGCCAAAATGCCCCTAAAAAAACATGGAATGAACACAGTAAAATCACATTTGATCTATTAGCCACAGATGTTTCACCTAATTTACCCATGGACCAGTGAAATTCCCCTTGTGTATCTATTAAATCTGTCCTGAAAAACAGAAGCTGTGTCAGGCCAAAAGGATGAGATAAATATCACAATATCACACTCCTCTGGACCACCGCAAAATGCGTTAGTGGCCCAAACAAGTCAAAGTTTCTTTTCTGGTGGTAGAAGGACACCGTAAGGAGGTCAGCTTGCCTTTTTCGTCTTTGCAATAAGGAGAAACTTTTTTTAGACACCCGTGCTCTAATTTCTTGCCATCCGTGCCAGGCAAGTTCAGGCCTTCCTTATCTGTCTTGTAAAACACAGACAAAGGAAGGACTCTTTTCTCTTCTTCTCCTGGGGAGACAATAGCCAAAGTAGATAACCTAGTACTCCGGAATTAATTATCTGGCCTTTTAATTCAGGGTCATGGTGATTAGCCCACTGTGGAAGCATTAGCATAATATTTTTGCTATCTCCCCCGTGCTGGGTCTCCTGGACCTTGTCTTCTTTCCCCCTGGTGGAAAACCCCACTCAGCACTTCCCCTGCTGTACCTGCCGGTCCCTGCCTATGAATGTGATTTGAGGGAAATGAGACTTCCTCTTCATACCAAACGGACTGATGACATTTCGTTGCAGGGGGATAATTATAAATGTTTTTAGATATCGTTGACTGCTGCGATGGAAAAAGCGATATGATGTGTTAATACAGACGTTTAGCTCCATTATTCCACATCATAAGGGGAGTCACCGACACCGCGTCACTGATTAACTCTTCCATCAAGACGGGACATCGCAACATGCTGGCTTAGCCAATCAAACACATGCGTTCAGAAGCATCGGCATGTGGAGGACAAAACCTCAACCGTAGCAGCTCGGAAACGGCTGGTCCTGAATGCCAAATAAATGTGAATGTGAGAGGTAGAGAATTTTTTAACCCGTTTCTCTCCGTGACTTTTCTAGCACCATAAAGACTCATTCCTCTACATTTTGTACATTGTGCACACTTGTTTTGTCCATAATTAAATATTTAGTTGAATTGTAGTTAATCAAAGGTTTAAAAACACTTGATAAGAATTGGCTGTAAAAAACAAATAATAATTATATTAGATAATAATATATATTTTATTATTAAAATAATTATTTTAATTGCCAGTTCTTATCAAGTGTGTTTTTAAACCTTCGATTAACTACAATATAAAATACGAACAAACCCAACGGTTGGTTTTAGATACTTGAACAACAAATCCAGTTTTAAGTAGCTTGCTCATTCCCTGATCAATTCAATTAGTGTACAGAATCAAGAATCAAGCGGTGAAGTCAAACTTGGTACATTTTTTATCCAAGTTAGTCCACCAATTTGCCATTCTGGCTGTACAGTCCGATTTGCAAAGGAAGGTGGAACTTATCACATTGTCAGGTGCTGCCTCCTGTCACATGACTTTGTGTCTGTATGTCACAGTCTCCCCTCAGCATCCTGCTATAGGGCGACCAGGAGTCAAGTGCGGAAACATTGATCTTCCTTCCATACCATCCAACGTACTACACACTCCAACAGTGCTGCCCAGCATCCTCTTCTTTGATTCCGAGTTACACATTCTTTCCCTCAGCCCAGTCAAGTCAATCGTGACACCGAGACAAACCGCTTCTCACAAAATAGGATGCTAAATCGGCCCTATCCTCTGAGTTTAGCTATATGCACTGAGATCAGATGAAACCAAAAGTGTATGCATTCACCGGGGACTAGCACTCACAGACAGAACCCTAGCTGCACACCCTCAGGCTTAATACCAGAGAAGAGGTGGAGGCTGTTATCTGCATTACAATATCCTGCTAATCAGCTCTTTTCCAGAGAGGAGAGGACTTCCCCTGAGGATGACAGAGATTTTTGCTACAACTTCATTTTTTAAGGATCAAGTGAAATAACGTAAGAGCCACCCATGCACCGAAGCATTAATTTCACCTTTTTTATTTTGGAAAGTTAGAAAGCCAGCTCCAAATTACTTTCCTGGGGGGGGATTATGAAATTAGAGCACCATTTTGAGGGATTAGGCTGGTTTTAAACCAAGTTTCAGGCGGGAGATGAAGCAGAAGCTCTTCTGTAAAATGCAGGCGTTTCCCCGAAACTAAAAGGCATGGAGAACAAAAGCACTTTAAAACATTACTTGCAATAAAAAAACAGTTTAATACACGAGCACTTTTAAACTGCTTAAGAACCAGAGGGACCGATAAACTAAACTGCAGGAAAATCTCCATCTCTGCCCTCAGTAGATCATTATCATATGCAAATACTATATATGGCAAATGCAAAAGTAGTTTTATCTGCTTTAACCATGGATGAAGGACAAGTGTAGAATATGTAAATGATGCAGAACTATCAAGAGTTCACTGCTAGTTTATTCAGTCAATCATTCTTGAGTAAAAAAGACAACTTACAGATTTTGTGATTTGTTTTAACTAAGAACTTTTGAACATTTTCCTGCCTTAAAAGTCTACCATAAGAGCATTTTTTTGTTTGTTTAGTTTGTATTATAATTTTTTATTAAACATTAATTAAGTTTTTTTTAATTACTATTGTACGTAAAGGTCCAGTGTGTGAAATTCAGCGGCATCTAGCGGTGAGGTTGCGAATTGCAACCAACGGCTCACTCCACCCTTCCTTTCGAAGCACTACGGTGGCTGACACAGAACTAAGATGTCGTCACGTTTTTGCTTCTTTGCCGAAGGAAATAACGTATTTACGAACAGTGTTTGGTGTAACTAGTTACTAAGTAATTAGTTACTGTAATTTATTAATTACTTTTCCTTGAAAAAGTAAAGTAAGGGATTACTCTTATCTTATTAATTACACAGTTACTTTTGATTTAATTAAACTAAATACTTTGTGTAATATATGTGTGTGCAATAGTGGAATTGACATCAAAATTCAAAGTCTAACTTTAACATCCGTGCTTTAATGTATAATTCTCACATTTGTAATACTTTGGTCAGTTAATAAGAGTACTTTCTGTAGTTTAATATTATTTATTTGAATGAATTAAAAGAGCCGTTTCATGTCTATCCTTGAATCACTTAACTAATCAAGGTTGATATAGGATATATAAAGTAATTAGTAATAAGTAACTAAATACTTTTTGGAGAGTGTAATTTGTACAATAATCAAATTACACTGTTGAATATGTAATTAGTAACTAGTAATTAATTACTTTTTCAGAGTAACTTACCCAACACTGACTAGGAAACGCTCTGTAGAACATGCAGAATTCCATGTACTGTACAGTATAAGGGGACCCGAGGTGTTTGTAGATAAAAAAGCTTATTCTACGGTATTAAAAATAAAACCCTTCATTATGTAAGGTCTTTATACAGCTCTGAGGACATCGTGTTATGAAAATTTAGCTAAATGTATGTTGCATACAAAATAAAATCGTTTAAAAGCACTCTATGTAATAATGCCCTTCAATTGAGAAACATGCGATGTGAGATGAAGAGTGCCACATTGCATCATGGGTAATCCTATCTAAAGACAGCACAGTTGTAATGAGCTAGACATCTGCAGACAGGTAGAAGACAAGGTCTCTAGAATTTGTGATTTTAATTCTCTAATCCTTGTAGGTGCATGCAAGAGAGGTTCAAGTAAGAATTAAAGGCAATAAAACTGCAACTTGGGTAACAAATGATTCATGAGATACGCGATGTGACTCCTGGTTTATGTGATGTAAATGAAGACTGTTAAAGTCTGACATTTGTGTGTTTAGTTCTGCTTCGCTTGCCTAAACCGGTTAGTATTGTTTGTACATAAATCTAGGTGGCTGTGTATATTTGGATATCATTTCTGATCCTCCTACGTGCGCCTAGTCAATTGTATTGGTCTGAATTCATTGGGCTGCTGAGATATGACACCTCATTCCCAGCGCTCCACTGAGAACACAAGAAGATCTCAGCTGCTGGGCTTTTTAATGCACCGCTAAAGGTCAGGTCATAATCACTTCTCTTTAGTCCTGCTTTCCATTTAATTGACTGTCTTCCACACATTAAGTCCCCACTTCCCACTCTCTGATTATTGCAGCCAGCGGATTCATACACGAATTCACGAGGTCCTACCCAACCTTCGGTCTGTTTCCAACAAGACCTTTGGGAAACGTCCATCCAGCTTAATTTGCAATCACAACCTCGAAGAAGATTAATAGACAGACCATCCAGAATTGCGTATCAGCTAGGCCTTTGTGAACCGTCTCTAATGCAAACCTCTATAAAACATCCGTGATAGAGTGTGATCTACTCTTCCCCATCAAACAGAGAAAAGCAAGTTTGTGCTTGAAGCTTTTGTCTGTGTACCGGCACACAAAGCATACACAAGGTTATTGTCCCTCTCCAGCTCTGGAAATATTTCCTTAAACTCACCTCAAACCAGGCAATTTCTTCTCTCTTTTTTTTTGTTTTGAAGACAAAGGTGATGAATTTGGAGCGTGTGTGAAATGCCAGGCAGACGACAGCGAAAAACGAAGTGTGTCATTTATTTTCTCAGCAGGTGTGACGCGCTGGGCCTGGTGTGAGCCTCGGTCCATTGTCCTGCCGCACACACGCCCATTCCCCAGAGAATAGCCCTCTCTCCCTGGCCGCGCCAATCCCAGGACGGAAAACTCGCAACAAAAGGTGAAAATGAGTGTAAATTGCAGTTATTTTTCCATCCTTTCCTTTTGTAATTTGAACACTTTTTATCTGCAGGAACAATGCCTTTATTTATTTATTTTTTCTGGAGAGGAGCTCGCTGACACGTTATTCGCAGGTTCTTGTGACAACGCAGGTACAGTATATGATTACTTCCAAATGGTGTTACAATGAAAATCATGAACTTTGATCGGTAGTGCAGATTATGACTTCATCATGTTTTTTGGCTTGTTCTGCATTATTATAGATTTGGCTTAAATTTGCTTTAACATTATTGTAATTATTTTGAAAAAAGGGCAGTGTGTACTTTTGCTGTATGTAAAAAATGCAACAACAACAAAATGAATATACCGTATATGTATTAAATAACTACAAATATAGCTCCAGTGTAAGTTGTAGTTTAATAAACTGGTTAAGTCCTGGAGATTTGGATGTTGCAGTGTTACAGTATTACAGTATTATCAGAATCAGAATCAGAATCAGAAGAGCTTTATTGCCAAGTGTGCTTGCACACACAAGGAATTTTCTTTGGTGTTGGAAGCTTCTAGTACAGACATTCAACACAATGACAATACAATATAATACGATTTACAGTCTAAAAGATTCTAAATTGTGCATATATAAAATAAAGACTATTTTACAGAAAATGGGGGATAATAACATATAAGAGACATTGTACAGGGTAGTATATAGTAGAATAAACATATTAACAGATTGTATGTACACTTGTGCAAATGGATAATTTAGTAAGTAGAACTAAAGCTGCACCACAACTATTAGCTGCACCAGTTACACTATATAAAGAAAAATATTGAGGAAGTCTGCTAAATTGCTTGAAAAACACTGATCATACTGATCCAAAAATATACAAAATCGGAAAATTTGCATTGCATTGCAGAAACCACTCTCGTTCACTGTTCCCTATATAGCGAATAATATATGGGGATGAAGTGGAGCACTGACTTGGAGTATTAACCCTGCATTGGACAGCACTGTCGCTGACATTCGTCATAAAAATAATGCTCAGCTTACATTACACCTGTGTTGCTTTATGAATGGTATTTTAACATGGTAAAAGTAATTTTCTCACTGTTTATCACATTTGTCACGTTTATTGTATTAGTTGATAATAAACAAAAGAAAACAATCGCTCGTTATGTTTATTTACTATCAAAAATGTTTATTCACTTACTACATATTTATTATATTTTATAAAAATAAAATGTAATAAAACATTATTAAGAAAATATTTGTTATATTTACAATAAAATACTATTGTCTATCTAATGTCTATTTAACCTGTTCCTTTTTATTTGCCGATAGTAGAAAATACTTGTCAGCAAGAACAAACATATTGTGGCGTTTACTGTCAGTGTCCTCCAGTAGATTCCAGTCAGATGGTCAACTGGTACATCAGACGTACACTCACAATCAGAGTGCATTGTGGGAAAAAGATGAGCAAATGTAGGGAATAAAGTTATTCGCTCAGGTTTCGGACACCACTACAAAATGGCGGAGACACGATATAGTGCGCACTATAGGTGATAGACAGGTTTCGGACACAGCAAAGGACTTTGAATAAATGTACTATTTTTATTTAGTCTGTGATGCCCATATGTATGTCAAACATTTAGTTCTGTTATGATATTTATATTCCACAGACTATGTTGGAATCAGCATGTTTTTAAGTCACAAGTTCATATAGAAGTTTGGTCCTGTTATGAAATTCATCCATGTCACTAATTTTGGGCCTTATAAAGTGATTCGTGTCTGATTGGACAGTGTTAATGATGATGACCTGAAGGGAATTAATTATGAACAGGGTGGCACATATTCCCGCCCCTAGCAGCCGTCCCTCATGTCTTTTAATCAACATGAAATATATTCGGCGCTTTTACCCACTAACAGCATATTATCATGTCGGGTCACAAATTAAAACGGCATGCCACTAACTGGCCGAGGGTTGGGAGGGGGAATCCAGCGTCACAAAAATCTAATTGTTCCCTTGACATTTTTCTTCAGCGGGACAATTAATTCTATGGCTCTACATAACCTTTTCCCCAAGTACCGTACGATGGCATTTTTAGTATTCATTATGAATGGACTATGAGTGAGAGAAGTGTTAAAGCAATCATTACATTATTTAACAAACGTATTTAATTGGCTTGGACATGGGGAGCGAGTTTCTCAGCGACGGGCAACATCGATGTACTGTCTGATAATTCAATGTTGTAAATGGGATTGTTTTGGACAGAGTACAATCATCAATGCATTGCTTTGCTCGGTGTCTGCATGTAAACGTCTTATGTTCGGCTTCTGGCCTCTCACCCGCCCCTCCCTCCCGCCACCCTCTTTTTCTGGCTTTCTCAGACTTTCAGCATCTGGTTTAATGAAAGTCGAGGCTGAGTTGCATTTCAGCGCAACCGAATTTACGCAAAGCAATTTACAGAAAGCCGGCACTCGTGGGTTCGTGGAGTGCTCGACAGCTCACTTTGGCTACATTAGAGAGAAGCCTCCATCAGTCCGGGGCCCTCCGGGGACCGAGAAGGTGCTGTACATCCGTGTCTTAAACTGAGGTAAAACTCCTAATTTATTAAGTATTGATCACCACAAATGACACTAAGTGCTACAACATTTAGTGAGCAAATAACTGACAAATTGACAGACAATTTTCTTTCATTTGGAGTCTGTAATGGCTTAAGTACGCGAGAAAAGACTATAAAAATATTATCAGCCATAGACCATGAGAAAAACAAAAATCCATCACAGCTATTACACTATCCTCTTGACATTGCTAAATTACCTTAATGCCTTAAACAACGGACGTTCAGGGCTGTAATGATGCATTTGGTGAGTGTTTCATACTTTTTGCCCAAAAATTACATAGTTTTATTTGATTTTTTAAATGCAGCACGTAACGCGATACGCATGATGCGCGCTACAATGCCATTATATACTGTTAGCAGAAAGTACCTGAGATTGTATTGAAGTAAATGTGCTTAATCTCATTTTGATCAACAGCCGTCTTGTTCCGGGCTGTGAGAGAAATGTTAATGTGACCTCATTAATCTATTAGGCCTGATGCATGCTCGCTGAGGTTCAGGCGGATTGACATAAATAATGCATTATTTTCACCGGTCTTGGCCTGCTCGAACCCGCGCACCTCCAGGGCAATTAAAAGGGGTTAGAGTGCCTCCGCCGTTCGGCTGTGGCACGAGGAAGCCCACGCGTTTCAGATGAATATTTGTGAGTGATAGCGGTATCTTCAGCTCCTCTAAGACCTTATTAATAACGCCAGAAACCCATCTGAGCGGCTTTGGACTTGACCTAAAGACTTGTTTATCCCTGTGGGGCCGCGCGTGCGCGCAACGGAGGGTAGGTTATTCCGTGCCAAGCTGTGAGGGAGGCGTGGAGAATGTGGGTGAGAGGTTTTTTGCTGTTTACCATCGAGAACCCTACGGGAGGTGTCGGGCATACGGCACGGCCTCGCTTTGTGCGCACCAGATCGGTCGAAGCGTTTTGATTATGTTAGGGCAAGGGGCGTGTGCTTGGTGCTTGGGGTACTTTTTAAACCATGGACTGTTTCAAGCGTTTAATTTGGATGACCATTTCCATTTATTCACCCTGTATCCCAATTTCAAGAGATAGAAAAGCACAGTTTTCATTTTTAACCAAACACGCCCATTTTAAAATGAGGGCTCTGTTGCCAAGTCAGACATCGGCTAAACTTCCAAGCTTAGCTTCTCAGTAATTATAGCTTCGCTTTCTATGCTCATAAGATCTACTGTAGGAAAAGTTAGAAATAAAAAGTGATGTGTTCTCTTATGTTTTACTCCTCAAAAGCTGCAATTACGCTGTGAAGATCAGGATTCGTACTTGTTATCATGGGGATCGACTTCACCCCTAGAGAGTTTCAGCCTAACCCAAAACTAAAAGATAAGCAGTGCTGTGTCTCTCCTTTTTCTTTGTGAAAGAAAAAAGCCTGTGTCTTTCAAAGGGCTCTGCCATTAATGTGAAGGAACGTGTTTAAGAATTGGCAGTTTCTCACTCTCTAGGAGGTCTTAAACTTGGGAGACCTCATTATGGAAAGCTGGTATTGTTTTTAGTTAAATGAATGCACTTTTGCAACCTTTTAACATGATTCTGTAATATAATAAAATAATCTGGGAAATCACATTTTTGTTTATATTAAAAAGTTAGTTTATTTAAAAACGATATTCTGACTTTCTGTCGTCTATTAAACGTTTCTGTTCTTTTTCTCCATACAGTGAAAGTAAATGGGTACGGAGACATTCTGCCTATAACATCTCTTTTTTACATTCCAGAAAAGAGGCGTCATACTATACATGTTTGGAACAACATGAGCGAGAGTAAATATATTGTTTTTTATAGTTTACTTTAAATCCCAACTCAAAGATGGTCGTTGGTTTAAACTGCAGATTAGCATTGCTGTACTTATTCACCATGAGTTCATTTGGACAGACAACTGCACTGAGACTGATACTGTGGTCAGAGCCACTCATATGAACCACATAGGCATTTTTTGGAATCCAATCAGCTGTTTTGCAAAGCCCTGAACTGTCCATTCAAAATCCCACATTGACTCCAATAACACTTATCTTAAAGCGTTTCTTTAGTCCGCCTTCAATACCCATGCAAAATATCATTCAAACTCAAAATTGCATTGAATACGAAAATGAAAGTCCTGATAATGTCCTTGACTGGAACAAGGGAGGGATTTTTACTGCACTCGGGTCACTATATTTGAATAACATTAGAGAGCCCAGAGCTCATCAGCCTCATTTTGCTTGATTCTCTAACTTTAGCTCTCCTCTGGCGAATTTAACTGAACCGTACAATAGTGATTCATTTATCTTCATGATAAGTACATGCTGTCGCATATAAAATTCCAAAACCAGCCATTAACAAGCTTTGGTCTTAAAACCTTTTTCCAAACCTTTTTCTTTCTCAGTCTCACCACCATCTTCCAACACAATCCAAAAACAACACTCTATTTACTCCAAATACTTTATTGATTGTTTATTGGTACTTTTTGTTGCCTACCGAATTGTATTTATATATATAATGTTTAGTTCTGGTCCTCTTATCTGATTGGATGAGAAGTAGGGCCTACTAAAGAAAACCGTCTTCATTTACTCACCCTCAAGTTGTTCCAAATTTGTTTTAATGTCTTTGTTCTGATGAACACAGTGAAAGATATTTGGAGGAATGCTTGTAACCAAACAGTTCTTGGCCACCATTGACTAGAAAGGAAAAATTCTTTATAAATTTCTTTGTTCTGTTGAACACAAAATATGTTTTGAAGAATGTAGGAAAGCAACAGTTCTGGGGCACTTTTGACTACCGTTGTAATTTGGTTACAAACATTCTTACAAATATCTTTCTCTGTGTTCATCAGAACAAAGATACATTTGGAACTCGAGGGTGAGTAACCGATGACAGAATCTCATTTTTGGGTGAACTGTCCCTTTAAGTTTCATTCTCATAGGTCACATAGGTCTCATAGGCCTGTGAGAATAAACTCATTTTAATTACGAGATCATCAAAGTTTAATTTCAGTCATTAATTCCACTGTGATTTCAATCATGACCTTACGCAGTCAATATTAAAGACATTAAGGTTACAATTGCACAGACTGTTCTTTACATTACATACTGTATGATTTTATGTAGAAAAAATCAGAAAAAAAGACTTCAGCTGGGTTTTCACAGACAGGGTCACAAACGCTAGTCCTGGACACTAGGAAGTACAGTAGTAATGAACCCCAACACTCAACGCAGAGACGAGGCCGGTCACAGTAAATGGCTTGAACAATTGGAAACGAGTCAAAATGTGTTTCTGAGAAGAAGGGGGTGGAGTGTAAAACATTGATGACATTGGTCTGCCACATTGACTAAACACATTACACAGCTAATGGGTTATTTCAGTGCACACCAGGGTCAGAGGTTCAGAGGGGGGAAGCGTTCAGACGGGGTTTCCACATCATCTGTTCTGCTGGACGGAGCCCAGGCACGGGGCCAGTGGACTGTCCCTTATGGGGGACGATCTGCGCCTAATTTGCTCCCCTCAACACCAGTGAACACGCCTGCTGTCCCTCTCCTCCCAAAAGGTTCTTTTTTTAGTCTAGGAAGAGCAATAACTTCCGAACTCGTCTCGTCCAATCTCATCCAACTTTTGCATTGTGCCTTATTGCGCTTAAAGCCATCCTTAAATCTTTTTCAGCTCTCTTTTTAATATATCACGGTTATATATTAATACTGCTGTATGAAATGTAGAATGACATCCGAACATAAATTCGGTTTTTTAGCGCGTTGAGGTTTCAACTAATCTTTGATGTAATAGGATTTTTCCATTCCCTGTACTTTTGTGTTTGTTCAGGCTATAATTTGGCTGCCGTAAGTGTCACAATTTGGAGGCTTTTTCTCCATGCAGATGGCCCATGTGTCTGCATTAAGTGCTAGGGGGCCCTGCATCGCATTCACTGCTTCCTTCTAAGATTTTTATTATCATTTTCAAAGCATCAAAGGTTTTCTCCATCCGAGCTTAAAGAGATGAAAGTTTGCCTTTGTTCCATTCCCACGACATCACTACCATGCATTAGGCTCTTTTTATATGTGAAATTACCTTTTAGATTCTCATTGAAAGAGCAATCCACAATACTGTACTTCCCTCTCACGTTTTTATCAAGTAGAATTGTATTTTTCCACCTCCTCGGGAAAGATACAATTCGTTTTTGATTTTTATTCTCTCCCTCTCTTGCTCGCTCCCGCACGCTCTTTTTCTCTGCTTTTCTTTGAGAGATTCATATGGCGATGCATTTTATGGTCACCACTGCCTTTGATCGGCTGTAATCTCAATGACAAACACTGCCTTGTTTGTTTCATGTGTCAAAACCGGGCTGTCTGCTGACGGATATGTTTTTGTTCTTTTTACCATCAGGAAAGCAGGAATGGCCACTTAAAGCACACTTTGAAGATACGGAAAATACGAAAATGCACTTTACTTAAAGTACTTAGTCCAGAAGTAATAGAAGCGAGGGAAATAAAAGCATGCTTTATAAATACAGGGTTTGTTTTGCCTGATACCTTTTTTAACTCTTTGTCGTAGGCTTCGGTTTATTCAATGGAAGGACTGGTTCACTTATGAAAGGTCTGTCATTGTTTCTCACCCTCCTGCTTTTCCAAACCTGTATTTTTTTGCCATATCTTCACATATTTTTTTTCTTTTCAAACAGAACAAAAAAACTTTATAAAAGGACTATAAAAGTAGTATGTGCAACTTGTGTGATAGATTCAAAGTCTTTTGAGGTCAAACAATAGGTTTGTGTGAAGAACAGACTGAAGCACGGGTTATTTTTCTCTGATAATGTTCACCTATGCTGCATCTCACTAATCCAATTGTGTGCCTTTGTCGTAGTTTTGATTGCATTAAATGTGGTTAAAGTGGTAGTTCACCCAAAAATGAAAATTCTGTCATCTTTAACATCAGTTCATACAATAGAATTAAGTTAACGGGCACCGCCGTTGTTCGGTTGTTAACATTCTTCAAAATATCTTCTTTTCTGTTCTGTTAAAGAAAGCTACGGGTTTGAAATAGCAAGAGGTTAAGTAAATAATGACAGAATTTTCATTTTTGGGTGAATTATCATTCAAGAACTGATGTTTACTGTGTGCCGTATATTGGATTTAAGAGGTCCATCACAGCTGAAAATGTAAAGAAAATGTGTGTTTTACATGGTGGGGGGGGATAAACGGCGTATGAGTTTGGAACAACATATGGGTGAGCAAACAATGACAGAAATAAACCCCTGCCTAATACGTTCAGTCCAGATTCCAAATCATAAGTAGAATTGACCGGCTTGTACATCTGGCCGGTGAAGAATATAAAACGAATGGGCTGCCCTGGTTTCTTTGTGCTTTGTAATTCAAATAAACAGATCTCTGTTGAATGCCCTGCGGATGATATTACAACAAGGAAATACAAATAACTCGGATTTCATTCCCTGCATAATGTAATTAATAGCTTTTTATCCATGTAGAATTGTAAATGAAGATGTAAATTGGCCATTTAACATAGCCATAGGATTCATAATCCCGATCTGTCAAACTCAATTAAAGCTTTCTGGCACGCACAGAATTTCTGTGAGAGTCCAATCAAGATATATTCCAATTTACTTTGCTGTCTGTATGGATGATGAAATTGTCCACTGGGCAAAGCCACAGCGCGCGTGTGTATGATTCATCATTACCTGCATGGTTGAGATCATCATGGTCGAGTCAATTTTCTTTTTTACATATGCAAACAGGCTGGCGTCCCCGACAGTTACTCATTCTGCTCTTTCGATCACAGAGGCTTTAACCAGCAAATAAGCAGCAAATGAAAGGAATGTTTAAGCGAGGCGTAAAATTTCAAGAGGTGCCATAGATGAGGAAGATGCAGCGGTAATGTGTTAATCTGCCTGTGTTGGATGAATCACCTTGAGGGGCGGTGAGCTGAGATGTGAGAAGATTGGGGATGACAGACACTGAACCACAGAACCTGACCTCTGTGAGTACACCTGCGCAGGCTCGTGTATCTCTCTGGACTCACCCCAGTTAAAACCAATGACTGTGTGACCTCTGCAGCTAACCGATAGTTGCTTTGAAGATGCTTTAGGTTAAAATTAGCACAGAAAATAATGTTAAAGGAATTGTTAACCTAAAATTGAAAATTCTGTTATCATTTACTCAGTCTCATTTCATTCTAAACATGTATGCCTTTCTTTCTTCCGCGCAACACAAAAGAAGATATTTTAAAGAATGTTGGTAACCAAACAACACTGGACCCATTGACTTCCATGGCCACAAAACATTTCTCAAAATATCTTCTTTTGCGTTCCACAGAAGAAAGAGGCATATACAGGTTTTAAATGGCAAATAAATAATGACTGAATTAACATTTTTGGATGGATTATCCCTTTAAGATGTCTCTTTCCCAACCTCTCGTGAGGCAACATCATTCCTGTGACTCGTTCTGCACCACCTAGATGTCATTCTGCTGTCATATTCAAGGCTTCCGTTATATTACCCAAAGCTAAAATCTTCAAGGCTAACATGAAAATGAAGGTTAAAATGAAAATTCTGCAATTATTTACTTGAATGTCTTTCCAAATGCTTACGATTTTTACTGTCGGTTTCCAAAAATGACGTGAGCACCATAACTGTAGTAATTGTGTGCTATACGTCTGATAGCGTTCATCTGCCGCTTAAATCTAATTTTCGCGTAAATATTATAGACACGTCATCCATGAATTGACTTGCAAATGTATCTTTTTAAACGAGATTTGAAAATTAAATTTAGATTTTGCTGTACACCTTACACAAATGGATTGTACACTATCACAAAACAATGGTACAATAGCTGTCACTGGGATAATGCACTTTAAAAATGTCCTAATATGTCCCATTTATCTACAGATATGTATACATTTGGTACCAATATGTACCTTTGAGGTACCAAAAGGCACTTTTTAGGCTCAACTTAATTGTAGCAGAAGAACTGGAGTAAGTTTTGATTTATATCATTAATACACTTTTGCAAAGTAGTCACGTAGAAATTGTTTAAATGTCCGTAGTGCTTTTCCTCTGAAACATCTACATCACTCAGTGAAAACTCAACAAAGTGGCTGGGCACTAAGAGTTGATGTGGCCACTCATGTCGTATTGAACTTCCCATGGCAATAAGCTTTTAAAGTGAATTACAGCATGAGGCCCATTTAAAGGGGCACCTTCATGGAGTCCTGCTGTATCATATTCAATTGTATGATTCATTGACAAAATGCTTTTAAAAGTTCCTCACACTTTAACTTATTTCCCCCCCTTTGTTCATTTGCGCTCCCAGGGGCTCCCTTTGACATCTTTATTTCCTGGCATAAACATCCAGAGTAACATCACTTTTACGTAGATTTAGGGAAATGATGGCCGTTCGAGAAACGGTTGGAGTAGTTTTCTATCAATTTGACCATTTCAGCATCGACTGCGTGGGCATCATTCTGTAAATCTGTCTAATACGGTTACGCGCTTGTAGCTTTTCCCCGAGCGTCAGGAAAATTGAGGCCTGCGAGCTGTTTGTGAGCGCGTGAGGTCTGTTGCTAATCAAGCAAAACTTTAGTCCACTATAGGCCACAGTGAGTCAGTGGTTTGTGGCGTGTTTAGCGTCGGCATGGCAGGGGTTCGGCTCTGTTCGCTCATTAAAAAGATGCCATTAATCATGCACCGCAAAGTATGTTTAGCAACAAGCCATCATAACACTCACATCAGCGACCAGAGAGGGAAAAAACAGACTTTACAAAGTTGCTAATAGTTTAAGCATAAATACAAAACTTCCCGTTGCAACTTGAGAAGTTAATGTTCTTCTAAATGGCGAACATGAATACGCGTGGCAAAATGAAGCCAAGAGAGCGGCGTTCCTTATTTGCATGGAAAGCCATTTGTAATTCTGGACTTCAGAAATTCCTGTTCAGTGATTTAAGACCTTCAAAACAACAGCTCATTTAAATAATAACGCTCGTAAACCATCGCCCAAAGCACTTCGGGTGTACATCAAACATCGCCTTGATAACATAGTAAACAAGAAAACAATGATGGCGGGCCACTTAATTTATGCTGGAAGTATTTTGGTGTTATGTCACCGTGCTTTTAATTGACTCTACAGGCATCCCGTATTTTGAGTCGTCGTTTGTGATTGATTCCGTCTTTACGAGAACAACATCGCGACGGACAGCAATATTCAGACCTCCATTAACCTCGCAGATGTCTGAGGTACTCAAGTATGAACGCATTTGCATTTCTCTTTAGTTTGAAAAGGCGTCTGGAGCCGCTAAGACAGACTCCTTCTATTAACAACACGAGACGCTTTTTACCCACACGTGGCTGCCATCAAACAAATCAATTCATGTCACTTTGAAGCCATTATGATTGCTTGACATCAAAAATGTGGCGCAATTAAAATGGAGAGAAGATCATCAGGCGTGTATACACTTTGATGCTGATTTTTTTTGTTGACCTCAAACGTGAGTCTCCTCAGATGTTGGATATTCACACCTCCCCCAAACCAACAAGTACGCATGTTCATCGCCAATGTTCGGGTTTGTTAAACAGTAATTTGAGTGCACATCCAATTTATTGATTCCTATTTTTGCTTTCATCTTTATAAAAGTTTGTTTAATGAATTACTTGTCACTCATCAGACACTGCTTCAGAAAGCTACTTGCTATTCATAATATTATTCAAACACATTGTACTGAACAGCTGAATTTTTTTTTTTTGCTGTTATTTTTATATCTATACAACTGAAGTTGTGTGTTACAAAGTGAATCCAACGAGTCAGTGAGTCTTATTAATTTACAACCATTTGAACAAATCGATTCCCTAAAATGAACTTACTTGCGTTACAAAAGAGAGGACATTGCAAGGCAGTGTGATTTTCTTACATTTTAGCATAGGTGTGCGATTATTAGGTCAATTCGTCCTGCTCTAGATCTGCTTACGCAATATGATGTGACATAAAACCAGCAATGTAGCGTTTTGTCACCATACACCAGAACTGGATAGAAAAAATTGCTTGTTACTGTGCGCTGTTTTGAAAACTGGTGAGCTGCTGTCATGCTACTGGAAAATGTAGTTAAGTTAGTAGCATCACTACTTTTAGTTAGTTACTCCCTCAACTCAACTCACTCAACTCAACTTTATTTATATAGCGCTTTTTACAATTTTCATTGTTACAAAGCAGCTGTACATGAGACATATTGACTATAAGCGAAACAATTAAACTCCCTGCATGCAGAAACAGTGAGACACATGTGAACAGCCTCCAAAATACAATATGCAGTATTTTTGTGACAGAGCCCAGTCTGTCCTCCATACAGCACATGGTGAGACATGGCCAAATAGCAGGTGTCTCTCTGTTCACTGCACCGAGAGCTTATCAATCACAGCCAATATGACAAGCAAAACCATTTCCATTCTGCTCTCTGCATGTTTTATTCACGCAATATCCATATGTGCCCCCCTCCGAAAGCCCTGATGGGAGGCCTCTGCATTACTGCCTCTGTCATTCAACCAGATGCAGCCGAATCCAAAGTGAAACTATGCAGTACATCCTTATGTTTATGATCTTATTATGAAATTTTAATGAAAGGAAAATATTCCAACATTATACATTTACCCTCAAGAGCAGTGTTTGTCAAACTGGGGGTACAACCTGGGCAGAGATCTCTGGGGGATCACATGGGTGGTATTTAAAGCTACAAATAGATAAAATAATTATTTGCGATTACTGTCACATTTAGTTTTCTCTTCTTCAGCCTAACAGTGATACAGCCATACTTTTTTTGTACAACTTTACTCAATATTTACTTGTTGGCCGGTAATACTTTACAATAAGGTGCTATTAACTAACATTAATAAATCCATTAGCTAGCATTAGCTAGCATTAGCTAACAATGAACAATTTAGTTTTTCAGCATTTATTCATCCTTGTTAATGTTAGGTCATGTCAATACAGTTATGTATGTTAGTTCATGGTGCATTAACTAGTGTTAACTGTGACAACCTTTGATTTTAATAATGTATTAGTAACTTCTGAAATTAATATTAATTAATCTTAATTAATGCTGTAGAAGTACTGTTCGTTGATAGTTCGTGTTAGCTAATGCTTTAAATAATTGTTAACAAATAGCACCTTATTGTAAAGTGTTACCTGTTGGCCTAGTACCAAAGTCCTGTTGTTGATACTTTTAAATATGACAAATACCAAATTAAATTATTTAAATGTTAGATTTATTCTCCATTTGAATGTGCGTGTGTTGAAGGTGTAAACCCAATCTGCATTTTACACATTTACTAGTTTCTCCTTTCAGTCTCATGTCACCTGCTTCTAGGTGATCATAAGCTTACATAACATCTGAATACGCATTTGCATTGTTCCCGAATGACAAGCAGCAGTCTATGCAAAGTGATGTAGATTAATATTTAAGAAGATCGTTTGCAAGATTGGTATAATTAGCAGGACAGGATTCATGTATTCCATTTAGATATCACTCGGGGACACTCATTTAAATAAGAAGCAACCTGTCACTGTGGATATGAATGGACAAAGAGTGTATACGTTCACATGCATTATCAGATACACAAAGCATGCTCTGTAAAAACATGAGCTGTTTCATAAGCTTTATTTTGATGAAAAACGTAATATTTACATTAGCGATACATATGCCAGACAGCTCACAATCGAGGTTTGAGTATTTTTACTGTTACACACTGCATCTGCATTGCCAGACATTGCAAAGCTTTCCTGTGTTAACACAGAACGTCTTTACAGTTGAATAGGATCTTCCCACCAGGTCATTTTTCTTAAATGGCAGATTCCTTTACACATCAGTGTACATTAAGGCACGGCCGCTTTACAGAGGACCCTGCCAAAGACATAATTCCTGCTTTAGCAGCTTCTGGAAAACATACAGACCACATAGGAGGCGCTGCTATTCCAGTTCATTGCACATTGTTTAATTTAAGAGTCTGATGAATGTATTTAAATGTTTTCTTATTGGTGACAGACTGTGATGTTCTTTTGCCAATACAGTATAGACACTCATAAATTCCTGTTTGGACGGTGGGGCATCATGTTATAAGATCTAAACCCTCACTTCTTGTGTCATTCATTCTTTGTTATCACTCTCCGTGTGAGCGAGACAAACAGATATGTACTTTTAGTAAATCTTTGTTTACACTGCATTTTATTGCGGTTTATATTTATTCCTATATGTCACTATTTCACTTTATGTAACTTTGCACTATACATGCATCTCACTTTATTTGTATGCAAATTTGCAATTAAAAATTGGCAATATAAATAATTTTTGTCATGCCAATAAAGCACACTAAAATAAAAGCTGAAAATTGAGAGTTAACACTTGTTTGAATGTACTTTAACTTAATACTTTAATCTATATATAAAATTGTCTTTTCTTTTATTAATATTACGTTTTTACATGCACTGTTGTTTTTATATGTTTGCTTGGCAAATACAAATCAATGCTGTCCTTCTGAAACCTTGCATGTCTTTATACTTTTTATTCGTTACATATTTGCAAAACCCAGCGACAAAGGTTGACGAATAATAATAATTTATGGCAAAAAAATAAAATCATGAAATATGGAGATACAAGGTTTCAGAAGGACAGCAGCGAATTATATGTTTAAAAAAGCACCTTAAATTTGAAATCGAGAGACAGGTTGAGAAAGTAAGACAGGCAGAGAGAGAGAGAGAGAGAGAGAGAGAGAGAGAGAGGGGGGGGGGGGGGGGGTGTTTGTTTATATGATTTTATACATTGTGGTGATGTACAGTGTATAAAATAGAAAAAGTTAAGTAAAAGTCTGATTCACCTATGGTTTAAAAATGTTTAAAAATTGTGTTTAAAGGTGTAATAATGCAAAAAGGTTTGTGTGAGTATTAGGGAATAAAATATACAGTTTGTCCTGTGTAAAAGTCATTATGTCCATTGAAAAGTCCCCACAGTGTATATAAACGTGGGTACACGCTTGTGTCTTGGGGGGTGGGATAGGCAGAACACTAAAGGTTAGCTGCATGGCTAAAGGCTAATATCTGTGTTTATTTGACTGCTCATAACCTGATGTTCATCTACAGACAGAGCTCCACATCTTTAATGCATTACGCCTCACCAGTGGAAACGTCTATTGCCAATTAGTCCTCTGGTTTACCTTGGCTCTCCCAGACGACTGCAAAATGAAAGGTGAAGGCGAGCGAGAGAAATGCAAGTTAGTCATTATCCAGAGGTTTGCGTGGAGGCGGCAGAAGGCTGCAACGACGTCCACCACATCCTCCAGCATAGTGTTGTGCCTGGGCTTTTTCCAGCCCCACGCAAGGCCCCGCCGCTCACCACCGGCAATCATCATCCGGACTCGCTAATTAATTCTCTATCGTTTCTGTTTGCTTAAGACATTCCGGGCTTGTTTATATCTCTCTGTCTCTGGCTGAACATTTTGACTCCCACCACCTCCAGGTTATATTTACTCTCCTGGTTTTGACGGTGGCATGCAAACGCCGCAAAGGTTGAGCCGACGACGCGACTCGATTTGAGATTCTTAGAAGTTCTGTGCTCTGAAAAAGACCACCCTGTTTGTGTTAATAGATATTCTCGCTAAAGCAAGTTACATTCATCATTACACATACCCAAGCAGTTTTAAAGCTTTTAATAAAACCACAGAATCGATAGAATATATTTAAACCCCCAAAACTGCAATCTTTTCACTTTTTTTCTGAAAAGCACGTATTAGAGTCCTAATTATACAACAGACAGCTGATGAATTTCTGTCAATTTTGCAGCGTATTTCCACACAGCCTGTCAGAGAGGCTTTTTGCCTGTCTAATGCTGCCCCCCACTGCTTCAATACGGAACATTTATTATCCCATAATTACCCGGGGCCCTCCTACAAGCTGCGGACCGGGCCGCACGGGTGCACATCTATTATCCTCACCTGTTAATTCATTTGGTGTGACGTAACAAGCGCTCTATAATAACAAATGTGCCAGCCCTCGGTTTTGGCAATTAAAAGCAGCAGGGGGCTTTTATTTTGATGGTCGGGATTGTGACAGCCATCATAGGACACAAGCAGTACACGGTAGGGATGACAGATGCCACCCTGATGGCAAGGCTAACTAACTGCCTGTCCCATTGAAACAACTGTCCTCCCCCCACCCACTCCTACCGAGTGCAGCTGCAAATTATCTCATGAAGACTGACCCGGCGGATCGGGGCTCGTGCCGCATCGAGAAAGAAGAGAGACCCGGCGACCGGCTGATTAATTGTAAAACCGAAGATGCTACCTGAACATCTAAAAACCCATCTCGGGCTCACTGCCAGGCAATAACAGAGGAGAACGTTTAGATGTAGGCGGTTGCTGATGAGTAAGGCGTGTATGTGTGGTTTAGTGTGCACACGTTTTGTTTCGCCATGTGTTTGTAAGACTGTGGCTCTGTTTTAAAAGCAAGAGAGATGCCTTGCCTCACTTATTGCCAGCGTGTTTTAGTGCGCTGCATTGTAATAGTATGACAACTGTCATTTACAACACTTTTCATAAACAGCATTTCTAAATAATGTTAGCATTTTGGTACGTTTTTGAAGCATAAAAATATATAGCCCACATACTTTTTAAATAAAAATTAAATAAAGATTTGTATAAGGTTGTGTAATTTGCATAACCTATATATTATAATTTTATATTTAATTGTTTATTTTATTTACATTTTATTTCTAATCATATTTTGGTAATATTATGTTTTTTTTTTTGCAGAGCTTGTTGCAGTGCATTCTGGGATTGCTTTCTCCGTAAATGCTGCGTTTCAATTTGGCCAAAACAAGGTAACTTACGAGACTGTATAATAAAACAAAGCTACCTTTCGAAACCATCACATTGAAACCGCACCTGTGATGCCTTAACACGCTGCCTTCACATCCATGTTGACTAGGTTTCAGAACAGATCATGTGACCATGTGTTTGTTCTCTCAGAGAAGGCCATAGGTAAAATTAAATAAAAAATATAATGTATACATACATTATTTAATTTACTTTATTTTAATGAAATGTTGGTAATGTCATGTAATATTTTCTGTAATATTGTATGAACTTTTTTTGCAGAGCTTGTTGCAGTGTGTTTGTTCTCTCAGAGAGGAAAGTGGAGGCCTAAAGGAGAGATTAACTAATTTATGTAAACACTATTTTTTTTGTAATGAAATTTTGCTAATGTTATATAATATATTCTGTAATGTTTTATGCCATTTTATTTTATTATTTGATTTTATATTTGCTGAGCTTGTTGCAGTGCATGCTGGGATTGCTCCTTCTGAAAATGCTGCCTTACACCGAACGCGACCGGCACGACACGACACAGGGCTTGTTCTTCTAATGAGATTGTCGTGTCGCATCCAGTGGGGACAAAATGTAAAAGTATAATGGGTCCTAATGCGTGCTAATGTCTTTTGTCGCGGCGCAGCGCAGACAATTTGGCCAAAAAAGTGAGGCCGTATAATAAAACAAAGCTACCCTTTGAAACCATTGCATCAAAACCGCACCTGTGATACCCAAAAGCACTCACTTCATAACCAGTTGACTAGGATTTTGGAACAGACCGTGTGTTTGTTGTCTCCGGAAGGAAGGTGGGGGCCTCGCATCCCTCTCACCACTTTTTTAATGCAAGTCATCACATTTGTTCACACGTTTGCGAGTGTGATTATACACTTTCTGTGTTTCTGTGCTAGGGCCCTGTTTTACCACACTCCAGACAGGAACAAGCCCTGCTTGTTAATGAGCTGTTTATTGTGGCCATAAGAGAGATGTCGCCGCTTAAGACAAAGGATACAAAAAACTTGTTTTCATACACAAGGAGAGAACAGTCCGATCAAGCAGGGAGTGAATAACTCGCGTTTTTATATTCGTTGCATGGCTGGGTTGTAAAAGTCATCGCCTCTCAATCGAGCACAGGGCAAAGCAGACATACGTTGTGTGCGTATTACGCACTAATACGTCCTGAGCTCCAGATTTTCTATAATTTACTTCTATTTCTAGTATAGCTTATGTTACAGAAAGAGAAGAGACCGGGCACCTTTTTATATTATGTGTGACCTGTAGCAAAAACAGGAAATGAGTTTTAGTGATTGCGGGTCCGTAATGACACTCACTAGCCCCGGAGCCCTAAGGACAAGGGAGCAATTTAATATGTCTGGCACAAGCAATAAACGCCACTTTGATTAATTGCACAGAACGTCATCATAAAGCGCAGCATCGAGGCCTCGGAGGTGCGTCGACTGGGTGGACTTTGCGAGGACGGTCACCTTCCTGATCATTAAGATCATTAATAGAAGCAGGTTTGGTTAAAAGCGGGTGGCGTGGGGGACTAAACATTTGACATGATGTGAGACCCAGACACAGTCGGTAAATAAGACCTGTGGATGTGCGCTCATGCACTGGCTCTGACCTCGTTTGCATTGTTGGCTATAAGAACATGAACAAACAGCCTGAAGGAAAAAACATCAGTAAATTGTTCTTGCGTTCTCTTACTTTTAAGGGTTCATGCAGCAACCGTCAATTGGGGAGAAGAAACCAAGGTAGAACAGATGGATGACAAAACTGTTCTCAGGTCTGTAGGCATTGTCCTGTCTATTTTCTTTCAGCGTCCCCACAAACACACCAAACCCCATCCAGACATTTATGTGCTCCACACAGTCTACAAACTCGTAATACGTTGCAATTACAGTCAGGAACGTCCCCGATACTTTTAAATATGAACATTTCTCATGTACGGGTGATAATTTTGCATAAATTGATAAGGTTTTCCAACGTTCCTCAATTAAATAATTTCAGGCAATCCTGTTACTTCTCTTATTTCCTTCATTTCCCCAGTGTGGCTGCTGAATGATTTTTATAACCCAAAAGTGATTTCTCTTCCCTGCTTTGCAATTTCATCTTCCTTTGTTTCAGCTGTTCCTAGGCACCCATAAAACCTTCCAGCGCCGTCATTTATCATATCGGTTAGTATTGTACCGGTGCCCCGTGGACATAATAATCATTTGTGTTCTTTAATATGCAGTTTTCTGCATATTGTGTTTATCATAAAGTTGTCAGGGTTCCTGGTGCGAAAGGAGTTTCAGAGGTGTTTTGGTTGCTGGTGTGTGTGGATGTGTGTTAGTCCCCCTGTGGCAGGCTGTCAACTCTCTCTGATGGATGAGGATAAAAGGAAAGCTTTGGGTGCTTGGGAAGCCGAGAAGGTCCAGGATACGAGGCCATCACTACACTAGGTTAAGAAATGTGTCAGTTATTGTCTCCACCGCCTAAGGGCACTGCTGTGCCCCGGCAGCCGGAGAGAGAGACCTGCTCCAGCCTCCCCTCCCCTTCCACCGCTCTTCATTACTACTCTCCTATCTTCCCCTCAGTTTTGTTTCTGCTTTACCCCTCCGTCCTTTCCTGCCTTCATCTTCTTTACTGAAAATACAGATATCTGATAAACAGGGGTATGTGGAGTGGGCCGGTTTTAATGGGCACGAGTGGAGGATGAGGCTTGTTTTCTTTTATTATGTCAAACTTTGAAATCTCTGACATTTACAAAGATGCTGTTGTATCCCCTGCATGCACAAACTCATCACTCTATTCCACTTAAAGGTCCAGTGTATGACATTTAGCGGCATCTAGTGGCGAGGTGGCAAATTGCAACCAACGGCTCCCCCCTCCCTTTCAAAGCACTAAGGCGGCTGACACAGAACTAAGATGTCGTCGCGTTTTTGCTTCTTTGCCGAAGGAGATAACGTATTTACGAAACACGCTCTGTAGAGCAGTTTGTCCGTTTAGGGCTACTGTAGAAACAACATGGTGAATTTTATGTAAGGGGACCCGCGGTGTCTGTAGATAGAAATAGCTCATTCTAAGGTAATAAAAACATACCGCTTCATTATGTAAGGTCTTTATACACCTCTGAAGACATAGTTATGTGTATTATATTGCATTTCTGTCAATAGAGCCTCCAAAAAATGACACACTGGACCTTTAATTGAAAAAATGAAAACGTGATCATGGATTGTCTGTAGGTTATGTGCCGTATCATGTACATCTGAACTTTACATTCTTAGTAGCATGCAACCGTTGTAGCTCACTAGTTCTGCCTTGCGTCTAAAGGAACCTTTAAGATATAACAAACAACTCGCACATTTTCCCCCGAGAGCTGAATCAAAGGTGCACGAATGCCCAAGGAAACTCCTTCTCGAGCTTAGTCTCTCATTTGTGTATTTGCATGTACGCATGAGTGTGTGGCTAACCCATGCATGCTGTGTTTCTGACAGGCTGTCACACCTGCGAGTAGCCAGCCCTCTTTTAGTCGCCCCAGAGGACGCGCGCAAGAGATTGACTCCTTCCGGAAGGCCAAGGTCTATTTCTTTCATCGGCTCACAATGAAGTCTGCTCCCTCTTGCTCAATGGCTCCTCGGGCATCTGTCACGAGGAACCTGGAATGTGAGGAGAAATCTTTCAATTAGCGAACAACGTTCCGTTTTCAAGCCCCTTCTTTTCGCCGCCCCCTCCCTAGACAATTAAAGCAGTCATCTTCAGTGACAGCTGGGTTCATCTCCTCAGCTTCTGAATGAGTTCACTATGCATGTTGTTAATGAGGCTTCTCATGGTGCTCGAGCAGGTACACAGAGCCGCTCCTGACGCTTCGAATTCGTCTCTCTGCTGTTTTATTTCGTTTCGCGGAAGGTTCGGCGGATAATAATTCCAAGTCATTTTTGACAGTCTTGCGGTTCTCTTTTCAGAAATACACGGAAAGGTGGGAGGGGGTACATATGCGTGTGGGCCCCTCCGTGCCCTGACAGCGTGTGGGGTTGAGTGCATATTTGTGCGTGACATTTTAGCATGTGTGTGTTTGCGTGTGGCTGATGACAGAGGCATTGCCGGGTCCTTATAGAACCACAGTCGGGCCCCTATAGAACCTGCCCTTTCCACATACATCAAGCTTCCAGCTCTGACACTCCATCACCCCGATCTCTGACAGCCTCCAAATTGGAAGCACAGGCCCAACCAAGAAAGATATATCATTAACACACACACACACACACACTTATACACATAGAGCATATCACTTTATCTGTCTCCTATCTGCAGCACACACAAGTTTATAATTGAACGAATGTATTTTTCTGGGAAATATGAAACACGAAATCAGCACTGTTTTGGTTTTTAACACATTTTTTCCAGTATGTATTCATATTAGGTGTCGTGTGTTTCTCTCGTTTTTCTCTCTTTCGTTTCACTCGCTCACTCACACATGCCACGCTCTCTTTCACGTGCAAAAATCAATACTTTTCTTTAGGAAGATTCATATCAACACACAGTATGTAAAGATTCATCTTCTGTCTTTTTTTGCATGCTTGCGGGCTGTGTTGCTAATGCATACGACACCGTATACTGAATACTATTTCATATTTTTAAAACGTTGAAGCTGCATGCATTACGCAACAGTTAACATTTTTTACACAGTTGTCACATAACCTCATTGTTTATGGGTTTTTTAATCAGTTTTTGTTATGTAAAAATGTCTAAGGGACAGTTCACCCAAAACTGAAATATCTGTCATCATTTACTCACCCTCTTGTCATTTCAAACCTGCGTGACTTTCTTTCTTCTGCTGAAACAAAAGAAGATATTTTGAAGAATGTTGGTAACTAAACAAAGGCAGTACCCATTGACTTGCTGTGGTTTTGTGTCCGTACAATACAAGTCAATGGGTAGCTGCCATTGTTCGGTTACCAACATTCTTCCAAATATCTTCTTTTGTGTTCTGCTGAAGAAAGAAAGTCATACAGGTTGAAATGACAAGAGGGTGAGTAAATGATGACAGAAGTTTCATTTTTGGCTGAACTGTCCCTTTAAGACTTGATTTAATCTGATTCAACAATGACCCAAAACAGAGATGTCATTTGTCACGCATGCATTGCATTGTGGGATACAGTCTTCCACACACTGTATTTTTCATTATGTGTTCAAAGATGGGTGAGGGTTGCGGTCAGGAACATGCTCATTCTTTAAAGTTCTTTCCTTTCCTTGCTTTCCTTGTTTTTTTCTGCCTCTTGACATGTGTCACGTTTTGGAATTCTGCTTTTCCAGGATTAATGCCAGATTACATGGTGTAGTATTTTTATCCTCTCTACATTAAATGAAACAGCTTACAACATCAAAGAGGAGACACATCACACACATCAGAAAAAAAACGGAAAAGGACCATAATATGCTTCCTTTGATCTTCTCCTGCTAATAATTATCCCAGCTACATGCAGGCATTCAAAGTCAGATTTGAATTAATAAGGCGACTGAAGCCACAAAATGAAGAGACGTTCTTTAAGTGCTTATTTGAACCCATCAGCTCGGAGCTAAACTTGATTATTGACTTTTATGCTTGGTGTATTTTCGAGGAACCAACATGAACAAGAGTCAATTATTTCTGGACGTCGAAGAAATGTTTGCGCTTTATCAGCATAGTAATAGTGAATCTGGCTGCTTTGTATTTACTGTGGATTGCTTTTAGAGTATCAATGATTTTTAAAAGATCATTTCTACTGTACATTAAATTCTTACAAACTCAAAATGATTTTAGCAAGAAATAATAATTATATTTTTTAAGTTATTTTACTTTGCATCTATCGTGCAGAGATGACAAAACCAACCTGTTCTCACGGGAATTTGTAACTATTTTATGAGGTGGCTAATTTGTATGAATGCGTAAGAAGTGAAGCAACAAAAACGTACGATTATTAGATAAAAGCAATACTGAAGCCCCACCCCTAAACCAAACATCACTGGCGTAAGCCAAATCATACCAAAACGTATAAATAAGATCGTAGGAATTCATACAAAGAAATAGCCACCTCGTCAAAAAGTTACGAATTCCCACGAGATTGTGTTGAACAAAACAGCACAATCTCATGGCAATTCATAACTACATTATTTTATGAGGTGGCTAAATCGTATGAATTAATAAAAATTTTACATTTCAGTATGATCTGCTTTCTTAGTTTTAGCGGTGGATTTATATTTGTGGGATTCACATTGTACGAATTCATACGAAATCGCTTTGTTAAATTTTCTACATTTTCCCTTTGAGATCAGGTAGTAATAGCAGCACATAAAGAGTTAAGTTTGCCTAACTAAACTCAATTTTAAATTCATTTGATTCATTCGTTTAACACAGAAATAGGAATTAACTGTGTTGTAATGACTATATTCAGCAGATAATAATTAGCTTGTCATCAAAGCTTAGCTGTGGTTAGCGTTTGGAAGATAATATTGGTCTTTCCCTTTGGCACTGAAATGAAAGCTCAAACAGCCTACCAAAACCTTTACCAAAACCATGCAGGAAAATTCTTCTGTCTGGATGATGGTGATGATGTGATCGATTAGTCTTAGATGGAGACTCTAGTCAAATGTCACTAGCTGGCCTTACGGAGACCCCTCTCGTCTTAAATAGCACATTACTGTTTGTCTCTGGCTGAAGTAGAGTCTCTGTTTACGCCCCCATCTTAGGCACAGTCAAGCAGAACTGGAATAATGTTTTTCCTACTCTGTCGGAGCAATTGAGAATCAATACGCTTATGTTACCAGTCTAAACTCAGACCTGAGAGGCGTTGTGTGGGGTATTTGGTTTCACAGAACAGAGCTCAAAGTGCAGTGTTTGGAGTGACAGAACTTTTATTTAGAGGTGGCCAGGTAAGACCCAGTGATTTTATTAGGGTGACCAAAAAATCCTTACAGACAGAAATTCTTTAACTTCTACTGTAATTTACACCAATTCTTCATTACACATAGTTTGCTGGTCAAAAACATACACAAAGAACGTAAAGTAAACAATTTATTTGCAATGCTTTCATGTGCTAATCCAGTTAAACAAGACTGATTTTACTGACCTGATCCTTCTGCTCGCGATGAACTTCCATGGTACACAGACAGTACACTGTCACGAAGCGGTTAGCGGCTGTTCAGCTGTAGCGCTCAGACTGTTTGCATCGGTGCGTCCGCATATAACATCATATTAACGCCAGAGTAATGTTCTCGCGTTACTTTCAGTGCATACGCTAAATGATCTGCGCAGCACTCTGTAAACTCTGACACATTTCTTAAAACTGCTTCGCACAACAGAGGTGGCCAGATAGGTGGCCATCCATCATTCCGGGGTAGCCGTGGTCACCCATGGCCACCATGTAGCTACGCCCCTGGTCCTGTGTACTTAAAACAATGCAGTTATATGTACTTACATTTGTGCTCACTAAAGCATGTGGTTTGAAAATGCACATTTTTATTTTTTAACTCAACAGGTTTTTCTTATGGTTTTTATTGGCTTATTTGGCAACTTGTTAAAGCAGATGACATATTCTATGTGCTCAAAAGAGGTACAGTATTGACTCCAGATATTGTTTTGCTGTGAAACTCATTTTGTTCCTATTAAGATTATAAGGGATTATGATGATTAGCATTCCTGTTGCTATACTCTACTTATTTAAAAAGAAATGTCCAAAATTACAAATAGATTTAGGTTGTATAATTTAATAGTAAATATGGTCGAAATTACTTGTTGCCAGATATTGTCTGCCTGTTTTCAGTCTAACCACGGTCTCCACTCATCACCACAGCAGTAACCCCAAAATGATTTGCTTTTAAATCTCCACATAACAGTCAGAATAAACACTAACAGGTCTTTGCGCTACTTATCTTGTCCCAAAACAGTAATGAATTTTCAAACAAACTATTTAGTCACATGCAAAGCATGCTGGGAGCTGATCGTCTTCATGCCCAGTTTCAGTGATGCTTATAGCTAATGCTGTTTCTGTCAGTTCAGTTGAAATTATATCAAACTAATTGCATTGTATTCTGAATTGTCTGCTTGAAATAGTTATGTTTATTTCAGTTTATTTCACTCGAGTCAACTTAAATTTTTTGATGAATTATTTACTCTAAGATAACTAATTTACTTAGGTTGTTATATAGTTTACAGTGTTGTTATTGAACCACAGGAATTTGAAGATTCATTGTAAACCCCACATGAAACACACAAGATCCTTTAAAAACCCCTGCTTTCCGCTTAAAACTGAGTCATGATTTTTTTTCACATTGTAAGTTTATGCTATACTTATTTTCCTATATGCTAGAGGTTGTGAGCCATTCTCATTTCATTAGGCATGTGGACGTTGCACTTACACAGACAGCAGAATGCAGATGCGATTCAAACCAGCAGCTAGTAAAGTGACTGAGATTGAAATGGAAATGTCAACAGTCAGGCTGGAGGAAGATGTTGGGATACTTGTTTGTAAAGGTCTTTTTTGTTGTGACCTCTGTATAAAATGTCAGGAAAGAGGGCATGTGACATTCTCTTTATTAGCTCATATAGGGAACGGGATTCAGATGTCTAAAAGCTTTAATCAAATAACCATCAGATTGAGGATCATTCTAATATGTGCAGAGTTCAATGTTGGGGGACTTGCGTTACCAGTATTCGGTGGGACTCAGGTTAGGACGGGCAGATTACCAGACATATTAAAAATGGAATTAAAGGAATAGTTCACCTACAAATAAAAATAATTTAAATGTCATTTCTTCATACGACTTTCTGTCTTTGATACACAAATAAATATTTATGATATTTATAAAAAATAAGAAAAAAATCGATTTACTTATTTATGTATTTATTGATTTTTTTTATTAATATTAGTAAATAATAATTATATTTGAATTATTATTTATTTAAATAAATAATAATAAAGTATTGTTAATATTTAATAAATATTAAATAGTACATATAACATTTCTTGAATGTATTCATTTGAATATTTATTAATGTAAATTAATTAAGTTTAATATATTTATTATTAATGTAGGTATTTATTGATTGTTTTTATATTAACATAAGTAAAAAGTATTATTATTATGAATTGATAAATATGAAATTTAATATTTCTTAAATGTATTTATTTTCATATTTGTTCATGTAAATAAATTAAATTTAGTTTAATATATTTATTATTTATATATATTTTTAGGTGGTCAAATTACCACTTATCAGCATTATGTACAGTTCTTTAAAAGCTTAAATTTAGACCAGATGTCATGATGCTATTCGAAAACCTGACTACATGAATATTATTGCATGTTTTTGATTGCACAAACAAAATCTCCACGGATGGTTTAGTCTTTGTCAACATAAAATTACATGCCATGAATCGACCCCCCAAAAAGAAGAGGCCATGTTGATATTTAATGGAAATTTGATATTACTACTATGAATTGTATTATAAAACTGCACACTTAGGTTTTTGTTGTTTTCTGTTCGCTCTGAACTAGATCACAGTACGTGTACGTGAAACCGAACCTCCACTGCTGTAGACAGTTGAACCACACAGCATTGCTACATCAACTGGAATGTAAACACGGAGCTCTCCATGTGGTTTTGGCTTGGTGGCGGTCTGCTCATTGTACACTTTGATCATGTAAACCGAGAGAATGCAGTCGAACCCTTTCCTCCGCTTGTTTTCTCCCTTTAGCTCAGACGGCCCGTTCCTTGTACTTAAATAGGCAGCATATTAGCATAAATTAGACTGCATGAACGTTTTAAAACCGCAGCGTGTCGTCGTGAGGTTGACAAATAGTCAAGTCAGGTGATTTAAAAACTGAGACTGATGGACCGCTGGCATGAGCAAAGACAGCGGGGCGTCACGAGCAAATGGGAATTTCTGCAAACAACATGGCAACCAGTGCCGAGTAATGATGAAACAGAGGGACAAGAGCCATTTTCTTTCATTATCTCTGTCGCATCCAAGTGTGGGCAAATCTTACAAAGCTTTGATAAATTCAGAGGTGTCGGTACAAATACATAAACATGAAAATGAAAATTGCCAAGCATGGAAACAGTCTCTGCCCCGCACAAGTGTCCTCGACATGGTCCCTTCTGTTGCTCGAGTGAGCGAGTCTGCGTTTGAGTTTGTTTGCGTTCACGGGGGGTGAACCTTATTTCCATTGTGCCTTCACATTCAATGTTATTTCTTTTTCTCTGAGTGGCAGACCGGGTATCCAAGCCTGTTTAGCCACAACACACTGTAAATGTATAAGGGACGCTGGGCTGGGCGGTCGCCCACTGCGAACCAGCTGCGATTTTTAGATTGCAATTCTCCCGCTGTGCCGCCCCATCAAAATCTGCTCTTTGTTGTTGAAAATAGTGCACATCCATGAAAATAGAGCAGAGCAGACCCCTTAGAGAGAGGACAAAGACAAACCGGTTCAAAGTTGGAGTTGGAAAATAAGAGAGACGTTCGACCTTTCACACATTCTATTTTTTATGTGTATTTGTGGGTGAGCGTGAGGGATTACGGCACTCAAAACAAAATGGCTTCTCTCTGTGTTTCACCTTCACAAGCCTCGCAGCGCACCACTAACCGGATTGTTAAAGCATTCGTAGTGAATGCTCAAGAGCTGACCTTTGGGGCCAGTGATCGATACGGGGATATTTTGCACGTTCAGTGGCGGGCCTGTGAAGAGACCACCGACTCTCGGGTTGGGGG
This sequence comes from Triplophysa rosa, assembly GCF_024868665.1. Lineage (NCBI taxonomy): Eukaryota > Metazoa > Chordata > Actinopteri > Cypriniformes > Nemacheilidae > Triplophysa > Triplophysa rosa. The sequence goes on along the minus strand of NC_079912.1, from coordinate 18,222,859 downwards.
GGCAGGTGGTTCTGCCGGCCCGAAGGTCTGAGGAATGAAGAGGTGGGGGTAAGTGGAGCTGTAAGAGAGAGACTGATTTCATTCAGCTAGCCTTTTAGGTAAAATCAATAATGATCTATTCATTGAGTGTCTTCCACACGATGTGGGCTGCCTTTTCCAATAATACCTGACAAAGAGCAGGAGGCCTCTAAACACAGACCAAGTCAAGCTGTAATGAAACCTGCTCTCACAGGTCCTTAACTGAGGCCGATATTAGCTTTGTGTAGACGGCCGTGCTTCAGCGCTCAGGGCTGACCCGGGCCCTCGGGGAGCCTCGGGAGTCATACTGACTCAATTCAGCGCTTACTCACACTGACTCAGCTTTGAGAGTGCAACCGGTTAAGCATGACACACTTAAACTTAACCTGACCTTATTTGGTGCTCGGGAGTGTTGACTGTTAAAGACTCACTTCATTTGGAGTTGTGCACCAAATAATAAAGTTAGAGTCTCTTTCTCTGGTCTCTGCTGTCGGGCTCTCACTGTGTCCCAGATAGATAAATTGATGGATGGATGATATAAATAGATGGATGGATGGATGGATGGATGGATGGATGGATGGATGGATGGATGGATGGATGGATGGATCGATGATGATGGATGGATGGATGGATGGATGGATGGATGGATGGATGTATGGATGGATGGATGGTGGATGGATGGATGGATGGATGGATGGATGGATGGATGGATGGATGGATGGATGGATGGATGGATGGATGGATGGATGGATGGATGGATCGATGATGATGGATGGATGGATGGATGGATGGATGGATGGATGGATGTATGGATGGATGGATGGTGGATGGATGGATGGATGGATGGATAGATAGATACAGACAGACAAATAGTTTAAAGTTCACAGAAACTTTTGCATTTTTAATTTGTATGTTCTTCAGTTCATGTTTTGTACTACATTCTTCACAACAGAAGGAACAAGTATGCATTGCATTTTCATAAAATCCTCATAATGCCCTTTCAGTCCAGCCATGCCCCGTCCTCAATTAAACATAATATTCAGCCACAATTAATGAGCTTTAGTGCTTCAGTTTTTCATTAGAGGATTTTCTCATTTTCGCGTGTCCACACCACCCGGTTTGAGCGTAATGTTTTTATTATGCCTCCCAGTCAGCCCATTTCGTGCCTGTACTATTTTAATTGTTTCACTTAGATGGTGTATTACATTAATAATTAAGTCTAAATGTGGAGTGATAAGAGTTTTAAGACCCTTTAAGCCCATTGGCTCTTTCATTACAGTTTGTAGCTCTGTTTTGAACTAATTAATCCAATGACTGAGGTTTTACACACACACACGTTTGAAAGAAATCTAGAAACACCAACTCAACATGGTAGCTTTTGGGCCCAGACACAAGGTCACTGACAGAATTTATTTGGACTTGTCTGTGAAATCCAAAGCGCACACACTTTCAAATGAGATAAAACTACCTTTTTATAATTAAATGAATGGGTGTTTTCTATGCCTTTCTTATGATAGGACAGTAGAGCCGACAGAAAAGCATTGGGTGAAGTTCAGCAAAGGACCCTCTGAGACTGGAATCAAACTCTGGCCACCACGAGCGCACTTACATGTCGACACAATAACCACAAGGCTATCGGCGCCGACAGAAAAAATCACTTTAAATGTGAAAGTAAATTAAACTGTAGACTGATATAAGTCTTTTAGGTTGTTATATTATTGTGTCAAGTTTTTATAGTGAGGTTAGAAACAATAAGAAGAATCAATGTTTGTCTCTAATTGCATAGCTGATGTTTCCAGTAACTCTAATCCTATTTTTGTGTGAATCAACAAATATTGCTTGTTTTTAGCTAATCAGAATGTAGCAGATCACACAAGTCCGAGAAACGGCAAACTCTTCCACTTCATACTGTTATACTATATCTGAAACCTGCAATTTGTCATTTGAAATGAGTAAAAAAATATTGCTGTCGAGTTAAAATTACTCACAAAGAACAGTTTTTTGTCTTTGGCAGAACCTATTTTAGATTCTCTTTTGATGACAAGCCTTTCAAGGAGAGTTTGCCCTGAAGATTCATCTGGATGAACAGAAACCTTCTACCGTTTATCCCTTAAACACTCTAGATGAGTCTTGCCTTGTTCTTAAAGGCCTAAAGGCAACTTTTTGTGTTTGATTGGATATCTACTATAATTGCACAATTTAAAATAGGCCACAGGATGTGATTTTTGTGGTAGGTGTAGGAGCGTGTGATTCCGTCTGAACTGAAATGGTTAACTTAAGCAGTTGGGAGATTTTTCTTCTTTAAATATTCTCGGCAAATGCAGGTGGGGGAAAGAGGGGTTTATTAGATCTGGTTTTGAATGACCTAGCGTGTGTTTTTTCACATTTACAGTATGTGTTGTTTCACATATTGCCAAGCTGATTTTTTTCCGGTCACCTTCTATATGAAAGATGTTTAACTAAGGTTAATGTCATGAACACCAAAACTTTAGGGAGGAGTGAAATTGTTGGAGAATTGCTGCTAAACTGTGACCTGTTTTATATATTTCATTGAAAATGGAGATGTAGAAGGCAATGGCTATTCCTTTCTCTTCTCCGACCACGTAACCACCTCACGTTTGTTATTCTGTTCAAGGCGGGGGCAGGACTCCCGACATGACAGCGTTTGGTGCATTAATGCACACACACTTTCACTGGATAAAAAACTTCACATATAGATCATAATAAGAGCAAATTTGATCCGCTGTATCTATCTACACTACAGTACCTGTGTGTAAGGAATAATGTACAATGGATCAATCAATACCATGACTGGGTTGTCCATAATACCATATTCCAGAGGGCTATGTAATATATGTACATACTTGTGTATTTTATTCTTTTCATCATTCGCAACTGATGCAGAAAACCCTGTTTTTTTTTTAAACGCCAGCGTTGAAACCAAAAAAGTCCACGATTTGTTTCTTTGCCCATTTGAAATGGAAAGCAGTGGGAGGAGGGAGAGAAACAGAAAAAGGAGAGAAAGCGTGTTTGATGAAAGGCGAAAATGAAAGCAGCGTGTTGGTGGGACACCATTATAGCCTCGGGCGGGCTGATGAAGTGCTTGGCTTATTAACAGATCCATTTTTTTATGTGGTCTAGCACACACAATCTGTTGTGAGATACCGCTGCCATGGCCAAGCTGTGACCAGGCCATTACAACACAAGCTTGCTGTCTCTTAATGAGCACGGCCTTGACTCACACACACACACACACACACACACACACGCACACACACGCACACACACACACGCACACACACACACACACACACACGCACACACACACACACACACACACACACGCGCACAAAACTGGCCTTTCTCTAGCATGGACAGAGTTTTTTTGGCCTTACTATAAAGGATTATTAAATGGCCATGGCTTTTAAAGCACAAAGAGTAAGCGTGGTGAAATTTGTGAAATTATCAAAAATTAATAAATTTAAATAATAACCAATAATACTAAGTTGCTTAAAATGAAATTTTGAAGAAACTGTAGTGTGTCAATAGATCTGTGTCAATGTAAATCTTCATTTACTAAAGGAGATTACAGATGCGGCACAAACATTTATCACAAATCGATCAGGAAGCCATAAACTTGGTGATCCATTGTAGGGTTACCTTGACTCTCCCTCGAAATGGTTCACTTCATCATCATCCATTTGTAATTAGCCTGGAAGCAATTGTATTTTTGATGGCAAAAATCACCTTTTCCTTTGTGCTCTTGAAGCATTTTACCTTCCTTTTGGTGTTGACCTAAACTCTTTTAGCAGGGTTTTGAAAAAAACAGCCGTACTGTCTTGAATTAAATGTATAGTTTTACTCGCTCTTTCTTTAGAGGTCTGTTGTTTTAAAGTGCTCATTTAGATTTCAAACTCGGTCAATATTAAAGATATCAAGATTATATTTTCACATCATGTTCTTTACATTATTTTAGGTGTTGTTATGTAGAAACTGTAAATCACAAAAGAATACTCAGCTGGGTCACATTTGTGTGTATACTAGCAATACATTTTTAAATGGTTAAATATTTTATTCTTGTCTTTAAGTCTTAGAAATAATATTCTTTTATTCCCACGCTTCCCATGTTTAAATCTGTAAAAAAAATATTTTTTTTCAAGACTGCAGATTCACTACAAACTTCTCATACTCTGTTTAGCTTTATGTTAAGTTGGCAACTGAAGTAAGTGATTTTGGCTGACAGTGACATCAATGCTTTTGTCCACAGCTCTTTCCAACCAACGCTCGCAGGTCACTGACCCTCCTCGTTGCAAACTGTGAGTCAGACAAGAAGAAGCGGAGGTACGCAAGCAGCCATGCTGATTTGGTGGATGAATCTTTAGGTGAGGCAATCTGTGCCGTCCAATCACACATGTGTGAAGACCACTAAAGCTGAAATGAGGTGAGGGGCCTCCTAATGATGAAGACCATTTAGACAATTTTTCATCACAAATGTGATTCTGGTAGGGGCCTGCAGAAACTCGTGAATTCATTAGAGCAGATCCTCTGAGAACCTTTCAAGATTTCTGAGAAAAATATACTTCATTCAGCCTTGAACATATCATTAACAGACAGCCTTGGAAAAACAATGTCTGTTAGCGTCTAGTGATACGTCTCATTGTGTTTCATTTGGATTGTACTATATGGAGTCTGATTGCAGCGAACCTCTTTAATGGCGAAGAGACTTAACCAGGCCTCTCCACCCCCATCCACTTCTGCCAAACCTTCAGTGCTTTTCCTTACAATTGCCGAACAGATGGATCACAAGATCCACGGAGCCAGAGAACAAGAGGGTCAGTCCGCCCTATCACTTCTGTTTGAAGAAGGAAAGAAGCAGGAGTCCAGTGTAGCCTACTTGAGTGTAGAATCACATTCTGATGTTCTCGGTAGCCTCCTCTTTTCGTGTACCGGAGTAGATTAAAACCTCCGTCACTGTTCCCTTCAGTCAGATACAGATTACCATCCCGTTCGAGAGCTCTGCCATCTGATCGCTCGCTTTGTTTACGGGTCAACACATTGTCTTGCCCGCAGAGCTCAAATGCCTCCTCCTCCATCTCCATCCTGTAGAGCATCTTCCAAAGACTGACGCACTCGATAGGCATAATAAGATGCATTTATCTGCAGATCGCCTGGTTCCTTTGAATCGTACTTCAGCCGACGCGTTCTCAGTTCTTAGGTCCTTTAGAAAATGAAATAATTGATGAGGGCCTAAGTGTGTTTTCTAATGCTGCGCTCATTGAGGGGATCAAATGATCTTTGCATGCGGGGCTCGGTGGAGAGGCCAAAGTGATTTCAATATCTCCAAGAGGTTTTCTGCTAGATTCAAGTTTGGCATTTAGCTTGAGAGCATTTTTCTTCCATTAGTTGCTTCTATTAAAAGCAGGGGGAGAGAAACATGGACATGGACATTTTGTAGTCCGAGAGGAGATGATGTTTATCAAAGTAGCTTTCTCTTTCAAAGGTGCACTTAGTGGTTTCGTCCCATGTATAAAAAAATGTGTTGCATGTAAAGAATTGAATAGTGGTTTAGAACTAAAAATGCTTGAAAATGTGCATAATATATGAAGCAGACTTGTATCAGGAGCTAAATAAAGTTGTTGTACTTTACATGGAGTGGCTCGCCTCATGGAGACGGACCTGTTGAGATTAGGAATTCGTAACTATTTTCTGAGGCTAATTCGTTTTAATAATAGAGATGCACCAATACTACATTTCTCCACCGATACCGATAGCTGATTATTGTGATATCTTCCGAAACCGATTCTTAATGTAAAATTTATATTTCTGAATGTTAATTCATCAAATGATATTTAAAATGTTTCTTAACATTTTATTTATAAAGAGCACATACATATTCATTGCATTTTCCTTTCCTCTTTTGATTGATGGCCCTGATCTCCGTCTGTTTTTAAACTATCGGCCGACAGTGTGAAAAATTGCTTTTATCTTAAAATTGTACGAATTCACACATAATAGCCATCTCGTAAAATAGTTGCGAATTCCTGTGAGGTTCCTGTCAGGTTCAATCATACAGTATAACTGATTCAATAAAACCCAATTATACAGAACTATACAGAAGTGCACCTGTGTTTATTTTTCATTTGTAAAAATCGATGTTTTTAAAGTTCTGGTGTTTCATTTAAGAACTGTAACTGATTTGCATGCATAAGTTTCAGAGAGATCACGAAGCACACAACTGTAATTAATGTTCCTTTTAATTGCGACGGATTTAAATTTGGAAAACTAATGCTAGCGCTTCTATTTAGAAACACTTCAAGAGAATTGCTTTGAGCTGACAGGAAAACTAATATTTACAGACATTTTTAGGCCACATTTGCTGCCTGGGACTCTCAACGCTAGGAAAACGCTCATTACCATATATTATGATTTATAAAGATATGCAAACAAGCTGCCATAATTAAAAGCACTGTGTAATCTTCTCCACAGTCCTAAGCACAAGTGCTACAGCGCTTGTCAAGAGGGAATTAGCGAAACACAAGCCCCCAAATCTGAACTTTCCTCTTCTGAGGAGTTCACATTTATGTTTTGCTTTTTTTTCTGGAGTGTGCTAATGATCTCTGCACTGCGCATTAATTGGGTTTTAAGCTTGTGACTCCCCATTTTAACACAAATAAAACGCCGATCCTGATGAAACGTGAGATGAAAAGAGGGCGTGGCTTAATACGGTCACAAGTTTTCTGGACATCAAAATATACGTGAAAAATGATGAAAACATCAGCGGAAAATGTTCAAATGATACTAAGGAGCAAACATTTCTGTTAAGATGTATGCGCTGTTGCATTTGTTTACCGACTACACTCCATTATTGAAGTACTGTATGTTATTCATTTTGCTTATTTAAAAAAAGGAGCAGGACAAGCACTTATTCGTTCTATCAAGTATAAATTTGTTGTAAGATGTGCATGTTACACAGCAATGTTTTTGATAAACCCTAGTTATGTTTTAATGTGTGATTTCATAGGCAACTGAGTCATTCATGTCCCAATCAAGTTTGTGTTTAGGGATTTACGTCAGCAGTGTGATCTAGTAAACGTGTGACTCCTGAACACACGTGAGCTGCGGATGCTGATGTGTGTCATTAAGATTGATGATCAGGGATAGTGAAGATGCACATCAGTCCTTGGGCCCGTGCGCCCAGACCGTCTCTGCGAGTCGCTCGAGAGCCGTCAAACCCACTTCAGTTGTGTATTATCTTCAATTTATTGTCATCTGAACAGCGCCGGCTCACAGCTGAGCCCTTTTCATTTAATTGCTCTGTCTCGCTCTTACTCGGTCTGTCTTTCTTTCTGTCTGTCTGTCTGTCTGTCTGTCTATATTGCAAAAATATGGAGTTTATAGCACTTCAAATAAACTGGAATAAAAAATTATTCTGAAAACAGTTTCATTGCAGAATTACAGTTACCACATATCCAATCTTACTTAAAGGGACAGTTCACCCAAAAATATAAATTCTATCATCATTTAGTCACCCTCGGGTTGTTCCGAATCTGTATAAATTTCTTTGTTCTGGTGAACACAGAGAAAGATATTTGTAAGAATGCTTACAACTAAACCGCTCTTGGCCACCACTGACTAGTATAGGACAAATTACAACGGTAGTCAAAATTGTCCCAGAACTGTTTGCTTTCCTACATTCTTCAAAATATCTTCTTTTGTTTTCAACTGAACAAAGAAATTTATAAAGCCATTTTTCCTACTTGGTGGCCAAGAACTGTTTGGTTACAAGCGTTCTTCCAAATATCTTTCTCTGTGCTCATCAGAACAAGGAAATTTATACAGATTTAAAACAACTCAGAGTTTTCATTTTGGAGTGAACTGTCCTTTTAATGTAATGTTGCACAATATTGTAGATATTTGTATTGTTTACAATATTGACACAATATTGAGACTGCATTCTGTAAATTACAGTGACTAATGGCGGCACATACACCAGCCTCTTTCTTACCTGCCCCTTCTGAGACCGCCCATCATGTTCAAACAACCCACAGTTCCCTACATGGTACTGAACAGCTGTGTACACCATTCACTTAAATCCACCGAGTCAGCAGCCACATTCATGGCTCGGCGTATACCGTTGGCTAAACCGTCTGAGGGCTTTCGCTGGCTCAGCCGTAACGTGGAACAATTAACAAACTGCGATGAGAGATGTGCACTCAAAAGTTGACAAATGGGAGAAAAATGAAAGGATCGTATTGCATTCGTACAAATGGAAAACAACTGACTCTGTGAGCCAGCCAACCGAGAGTAACGTTCACCCTCCATATTAGTTAAACGAACACCCGCGCATTCCTGACGCAGGAGAAATATCATGTAGCCTGCACATGTTCAGACAACGGTGAACTTAGGGTGAAACGCTGTAAATTGCTGTTTGTGTACAGTACATGTATGCTGTCAATAAAATGTTTGGCACGAATGCGTGGCGTGTATGTTTGTGTGGGGGGGTTGGATGTTAACTGGGTTTGCAGGCATCTCAATGGCTTACAAAATCTGGCCAAGTGTTGTAAATGTTCCAGCATGCTCCATGTGGTTCAGAGTCAAGAGACAAACGCAATGTAAGACATGTAGAGGATCTGGAACATTTTGCGTGCAAATGAGTTTTCAACCTCTGATTGTCCTTCATTCGTTTTTGTATAAAAAGCTCAGAATTGTAAGTCCCCTTTTTATCATTCGCTTTTTATTAGATTGACATGTTTTCTGAACAACGGCGGCACCCGTTCACTTCCACTGGTTTTGCGTACATCCAATAGAAGTGAATGGGTACCGCTGTTGTTCAGTTACATTTTTCGAAATATCCTCTTTTGTTGTTCTGCGTCGTACAGGTTTGAAATGACAAGAGGGTGAGCAAATGATTTTTGGGTGAACTATCACTTTCACAAAGACAACGCTTATTGTAAAGTGTTAGCAAGTTTTGTTGTCGAGTCTGTTTCTGTTTGGTCTTCGTAAACCGCGCATCACCCATGGCTATAATTGGTGTACAGGTTTCTAAGCAGGTTCATTTCGTAGTATTCACGAAGCAAATAAATCTTACCTTACACTTCATCAGACACACAGAAGGAAGGTTTAATGAGAGGAATATTTCATCTTTTCTGGTTTACCCAGCGTGAGGGTACAAAAACCAGACTGAGAAATGAAATGAAACTGAGCATTTTTAATTACGCTCATTTTGATCTCCGCAAACATGTTCCTCGTGGAATTAGCGGGAGCAATTAAAATGTAATTCATGTTGCTTTCAGCACACAGCGAGGGCTGATTTAAAGCGCGGCTACCATGCACTGTTTGTTCTAGTACAGCTTTATGGGACCCAATTAGCAGCGGTTAGCCGGGACTGCTAGCTGTCCAAACAAACTAAATACTGTCGGCCAATAAGACACATGGAGATGTGTGGAGGCTGGTGTCTAAACATGTGTCTGTAAACCAATCAGGCTCACTGTGGTTACATTGATTAGTGACTAGATGAGTGTGTGTGTGAGCTTGTGGCTCTCTCTCTCTATGTGTTTATGTGGGTGTGCCGCCCGGTCCACGTTTAAAAAGGAGTTTATGAGCGAGCGCAGGAGGACAAAAAGGGGAAGAACATTCTTCTCGAGAAACCAAAAGTATAATTATCGACACACACACTGGATCGAGTTTCTCTTTAAAAAGCAACCAATTATCATAATGTGTGTGGTTGAAAACAAATTCCTGAAAGGAGATGGATTTTCCTTATAAACACGAATCCTTTTCCAGCGCCAATCGGCGGCGGCGGCGCAGTGTATTATTGGAAATATTCGTCTGGATGGTTTGGCAATGTAATATTAGAATTATAGCCATGTCACGGGTTTAAGAGAAATATAAAATATGTATGTTTAAATGGCCTAAATTAGACACTATCAAAGTTTTATTAACGTGCTTGTCTTGCCCTGAAGACACGTAAACCTGCCATTAACCACGTATTATTTTGCTTTTCGTTCGTTTAATTTATGAATGTCATGCCGTTTTTATATTGACATTAATTAAACTTTTAATGTAGACACAATAGCCACAAGCCTTCCAAATATGGCATGAGAGTGAATGAGTAAGGAAATGCCAAAGTGGGAGGGCGGGGAAAAGGGGAGGAAAACAAAATAGAAGGATGGAGACAGAGATGTGGAATGAAAGATGGAAAAATTGGAGAGATGAATGACCTTAAACCCTGTTTGAAATGCTTCTTCACATAAGAGGCACCACCAGTGTGTGCATGTGTATATTCTGTGTATAGTTTTCTCACACGATATTAACGATTTTGAGATATTCTGAAATATTTGTTATATTAGGGCAATTCCCTACCAGGTTTTCACATAGGCCTACTGAGAGTTCAGATGTCAATATGTGGTGGTTAAAATACATGTGAAGTCTCGTTTTTAAAGACTTTAATAGTCAGAAAAGTGATTGTCACTTCCGTAATGGATTTGTCACATCCATAACGGTCCATGTCCCCGGGAACATGAAAATTAAAACAACAGTCTATAAAGTTCTTCATTTGTTGGGTATTATTGATTCTGGTTTGCACATTTTAATTTAAAGAAATCCCATGAAGTATGTTGTCTCTCAAAAACGTGCGTCCTCGTATAGACTGATATTTTCTAGTGTCTGGACTCATACACAAACACATACACAGATGGTTCAATATAAAATACATTCTCTGAGATGTTATATAAGTTTTGACTCAAAATGTCACATCCATAACGCTGGAATTGCCCATTAGAGCTAAAAAAAGGCCTAATTTGAAACAAAAGATTGCGTGTTATCAACAAGAGGCACTCTGTGTTGATCAATGGACATGGCGAGCATTTCAGGCAGTTTAGTTATGCAACATCGCACCCTACCGGTGTTTTATAATACTGCATGTTTAGTCATGCGTTTCGGTTACGTCCGTATGAAAAGAAATGTAAAACACCAAGGACATGTTGATATTGAAATGTGCACTTAAAAAGAAAACCACTTTAAGTATTTAACAGTAATCTGTTTACACTGAGTTTATAAAAGGTCCGAGTGGAAAACGTCCGACCTTTAATATCACAGTCTCCTCTGCGATAGCACACACATTAAAGCCTTTCCATGGAGGCACACAACACCTCGAAGTCTAGAGGGAGCGACTAGCCCGAGAAGCCGCTAACCTCCGCATAATGGCTGTTTTTCATCTAAAACTCATCTTGCTTGATTGGTGAGGCTGAAAAGCAGAGCTTAACCTTTAAAAGTATAGCCATGTGCTTTTAATAGATTCTCTGAGAGAGCCATGATGAAGAGAATTACAGAAATGAACAAGGCAAACAATCAGGGAGCTCGCTACAAGGCCCTCGCCATGAGAAGCATTTCAATCACGCGCGCAGCTGAATTTTCTCTCAGACCGGAGGTTAATAGCATGAAATGCCCTTCAGTCTACTGAAAGCGAAATCTGGAGCTACAGCAATATATCTGTTTCATAAGTCACCAGCTGCCTCGTATTACACCATAGATGTGCTCATAATTCAACATGGGAAGGCATTCTTCGGAGTTCCACAAGAGGACACCTGATATAATTCAGTTTATTTGTGTGTTTTAAAAGAGGGCAAAGGGGGCCATGTTGTGTGCAGGACCCTGTTTATTAGTGGTTGTGTTATTGGCGACAGTGAATAGAGAGTTTGCACATATGCGGCCATTAAGTCCTCTGTGGGGATTTTGAGTTTCTCACACTGTAAAAAAGAACTCGAATTGAATAGGGCTAGACAAATAAACAAGACATAAGAGAAACCGATGTATTGGGAAAAATGGTCTGAAAACCATCTGAGATGCGAGTTACTTACAGTATTTTGTTGATTTGCTTTTCTTTTTTATTGCGTTTGTCCCCAGATACAAATTACAGTTATAATTCATTTGATTACAAAGGCACATTAAAAATGGTTAATGATTCATAAACCTCCATTAGTTTGAATGCTTTTCATAGTGAAGTCTCGACAAGCGAATGATAAATCTGCTAATCTCCACAACATTTCACCTCCGGATTCTGTAAGTAAAGCATGAAATAGCCAACGCATCGGTCACTTGAAGACGCTGCGCTACGAGAACGCGTGGAGACTGGGAGAATCGTAAAAGTCTGCCACCCTGTAAAATCTGACCCGATATGAGCAATACGCGTCACTGTAATTGTGTTTATTGGGAGAGGACCCAGACACTGTGGTAATTACTTATTGTTATAGTCTGCATCCCTATATATTTGATTTATGTATTTTGGCTCCAGCTGACAGATAAATAAGAACGATCGTTATATTAAGCAGTAATAAATATGAATCATTTTGCAATCTGCCAGGAAATAATATTGTAATCTGTGAGGTGGAATGCTTAAACTATGTATGTATTTGTGCGAGTGCACAGCATGGTCATAGTTTTCAATGATACGTAACATCACAGCTAGTTGACACAAATTCGTGTGATGTGATGTGATGTACTGTGTCTGCTCTTTTATTATGCGCGGTGGGTCACATGTTTTTTTTTTATCAGGAAGCAAAAATATTAATGAAGAAACAGAGTTCATTATAAAAGCTAATGTAGAAACTTGTTTTTCACAGCTTCTAAACCTGTACGACTTTCTTCTGCAGAAAACAAAAGAAGATATTTTGAAGAACGCTGGCAAACTAGAAACACTGGCCTCTATTGATTTCCATATATGGACACAAAACCAAAGAGACATATTTCTTGAAATATCTTCTTTTGTGTAGAACAGATGAAACAGTCAAAGCATGTTTTGAAAACACAGGAGGGTGAATAAATGATGACATTTTTTATTTTTAGTGAACTATCCCTTTAAAACGTAGCCTATATCCCAGAATACACCTGAAGAATATAAAGAGCTGCCCGAAAATGGGGAACACTTTTTTTTTTAAATGCGCAAGTTTCAGTTTGTTTTACACTTTTAGTGCACTGCAAAAAATGACTTTCTTACTTAGTCTTTTTGTCTTGTTTACCAGTAAAAATGTCTAAAACTTCTTGAATCAAGATGCAGTTTCTTGATGAGCAAAATGACCTTTGAAAATAAGTCTTGTTTTTAGTCAAAGAATATGAAATTTCAGAAGAAAAAAAGATTAAGTAAGAAAGTCATATTTTGCAGTGTGTTACCATAGTTTCCATATTTGTGTTATTTAATTATTTTGATGGCTTTACTTCTGTTCTACAATTATTTCCGTACTGTAGATTCGTCATGTGTTATATTAGCCTATATAAATCTAAACCCAAACCTATATTTAAATTAACGTACACATATTAAGTATTACTATGTCTCCACAATATTATATACTAGTACTTGTCATGGTTCTGCCCCTTCTTGTCTTGCTTTTCTTGATCTTGTGGCGGAGCCACGGCAGAACCTCTTGTTTCATGTGGAGCGGGGCGTTTTGGCCATTTTGGCCTTCCACATGTTCTCTCCAGGTCTCGTCTTTGTCACCGCCCTCTTGTATTCCTCCTTATTGGTTTCATGCCCTACACCTGTCCCCTCTTGATTTGGTCCCTTATTTAATGCCCCTTTGTTCTCTGTCCTGTGCTGGTTCATTGTGTGTGTCATTCGTGTGATCTTTTGTCAGTTCTTGTTAGTCTAGTCTAGTCTAGTCTAGGTATTTGTAGTTATGTTTAACTTTAGTCTTGTTTAAGTGTAGTTAGTCTTAGTCCTGCCATGTTATTATAATCCCCTGTTTTGTTATGTTACCCCCTCGTGGGATTTTGGTTTTGTCTTTATTATTTATTAAAGTCTGTTAACCCTTTACCCGCTGTCTGGGCCTGGGTCCTCTGTCCATGTTTTCCCCAGCGTTCATGACAATTACTATTAAAATCGTATACAGCAGCAGGCTCCAAATTTTGCAGCCGTACAGACATACAGTATGTCATTCAGTGCTACACGCGTGCACGCAGACGAGGAGTCAGTCAGGTGTTATCGCGCGCCAAAGTCAAGCTTGCTGTCTCCACCTGAGCTTCTCTTTCCACTATTTCTACACTTCCCTTCGTTTGCCACGCTGTACTCCGCATTGCCGTTGAGCATCAGCAAGACTCCTGCCTGACCTTTGCAGGTAATCCTTATAAAACATAAATGCGTGATATCTCCGCTTCTCTCGCTCACTCCGGCTCTACGTAAGACCACCCCGTGGCCCTCATTACAAGCATCCCACTGCCACCCAATGTCACTGTCTAATTACAAGCACCCTTGATCTGGTAGATCATGACGTGAAACCTGCAGCTCGCTTGCGTGCAGTGCCGAGGGTCTTTTCCCCGCAGGCGGTGTGCTGAGACGGGCCGACAGGACTGATGAGGGCGACGCTTACGGCTCTCCCTGCACGTTGCACCGCGAGCCGACAGGCGGTGGATCATTAGCGAACCAGCTGTTAACAAGCAGCGACAGGACAACCGATATCATTCCCTGCGTGAGTGACACGCCGTGGGTGGCGACGGACGAGCAGGTGGGCGCGAGGTGAGACTCCAAATCATCACATTTTCAAAGTTTTTCACGGAATCAATTAAACGCCATGCTGCAAGTGACGCATTTCCGGTCAGATTGGTTGCGTTTGAGGGCGATGTCGATTTTTTGGCACTTAAACATTTTTAAGATGATTAAGGTTGTTTGTTAATGGTTAAAGATGCAGTGCACATTTAGGTTAAGCAACAGTGTATTTGTGTGCGTTTGTCAGAGAGAGAGAGAGAGAGAGAGAGAGAGAGAGAGAGAGAGAGAGAGAGTGAGAAAGAGAGAGATTAGAAATGATGGTATGACACTCTCCCATCAGGACCAAATTCATCACTGTCAGAGGCAGCAGGCTAGCAGCACAACTCCCAGACCACAGATTCAATTTCACTCCCTTGAGCCATTCAGCCCTGCCCACACGTACAGACACCTTCTCTCTGAATAATAGCATTGCCTCTGCATGGATTTGAATTTTCACTTTGCACTTTAGGGGCACTGTCCAGGTCCAACTTTAAATTTCATTCTTGGATGTTTTTAAACACCCAAACCAATGTGATGGTAAACAAAAGTCTGTGTGCGCATTAAAAACCTGGATTGAAGTTTTAGCATTTTTAAAAGTTTGGAAAACAAAGGAAAGTTATATGAAATATAAATATTTATGCTGAAGTGCATGCTGTCATTAAAGCAAAATGGGACTCATTTATTTGTTAATAGCATATAATATATATATATATATATATTACGGCTGTCAAAAGATTAATCGCGATTAATCGCATCCAGAATAAAAGTTTGTGTTTACATAATATTTATCTGTTTACTGTGCATAATAATTTTGTATTTATTAACACATACACATCCATGCATATATTTAAGAAAAATCTAAATATTAATAAACATTTATATATCATTTCAATTATTGGTAAATATAAATAAATACATGTAAATATTTCCTAAATATGTATACTTGTGTATGTGTTTGTATTTATAAATACAAAATTAATATGCACAGTACATAGACATATGTTATGTAAACACAAACTTTTATTCTGGATGCGATTAATCACGATTAATATTTTGACAGCCCTAATATATATATATACTGTCTAGTACACTATTTTTTCCAATGTATCTAAATTTTCAGTTAATTGTTTCACATAAATTAGAAAAGCCAACTACTACTACTAAATTAGTAAAAAATGCATCATTGTTATGGTTCACAGACTCTTCTGTTTTTATAGTAGCCTATATTCTTTCCTTGTACAACATATCAATCTCTGTAGGCTCTCGTGCACATGCGATTCTATACGAAACTATGTTTTTCTATTATAACCTAATTCATGCAGGCCCACAACTATGTCAACTTGATCCATAAACACACACCTCTGCTGTTTTGTTTCTGAGTCAAATGCCAGATACTGGGCCACCCAGTGCCAACTTTGTGGAGTTTGATTTAGTGGACAGACATGGTTGACAGAGTTGGAATTACATTTGGAGTGTGTGATCAAAGTTTGAAAACGGCTTTAAACCATCTGATGTCTTTATGGCTCATGAGCAGGGGTCAAAATCGCATAACTGATCTAAGAAAAACCACATGTATTCATTGGATGTGAAAATTGGCTTAGAGCTGTGAACCCTGGTGTGGTTCAAGCTGATTAATGATTAATGTGCAGATCTGTCACTTAAAACGCAGAAAAGGTCAGCAGTCCTGGCGAAGGGTTTAAATCTTAAAATAAAGAGGAATTAAATGGCAAATCACATTCACCGGGAAACAAATGTGGGTTTTCTAAAACATGTTCTTCCACTTGCGATTCATTTTTCTTGCTATGTTATATGAATAAATACATTTTCATTACATAGACATATAATAAATAGAAATTACATTATTATTACATATTCATGGCGTGAACAAAAAAGTGACAGAAACAGAAGGCACAGTGTAAATATTATGCAGCATTAGAGGCCCACGATCTAAATAATTCAATATTACTTACTGACGTGAATAGGAAAGAATATAATTATGTCATCCAAAATGGAGGATTTGCGTTTGCTTAAATTCATCGTTAGGTGGAGCTTTCTTTTGGAAAATAAAAATGAGTCAACAGCGCCCCCAGGTGGAACATCCGTATTACCGGTTAAAGCAGAGCCACAATATCTGTGTCTAATTAATAAATAAGAAAACGTTGTTTTCCAAAGACTGAATTTATTAAAATAGTGATGTAACCACATTACAAATGAAAATAACTGGGTTATTATATATAATATTTACTTATAAATATAAGTTATTATATATAATATATTATATTATATTTTTAAATTATATAATTTAAATGATATATAGAGAATTGTAAATTATAAGTGAAGACATAGATCTGATAGGTGGAAGACAAAATATGCAGAGATTTCAAGGCAGTCTGGTTAACAGGCAGTGTCAGTCAGGAGTAGATATTTCTTTAAAATACATAAAAAGTGTTCTTCATAAAGCATTACCACACAGCAAATGTTTGGATCATGTTTTAGTCCTTTAAGGGATGTGAACATTTATACACAAATACAGTATTCTCTCAGCAGCAATGCCATGCAAGACTATTCTAGACAGTTTTATGTACATTGATCTTCAGTGATTGCAGTGTTTTACATCCGCATTTATATTGAATAACAGTGCAGCACTTAGTTATGTGAATATCAGTGTGTCTCATGCTAACCAAAAATATAAAAAACAAATTATTAAGAACACTTATACACTTATGAAAAATGGCTATTAAGTGTGTATTCGCTGCTTTGTTTTCGGCAGTTAATCTGTGAATCCAAAATCAGGAATTCTGTGCCGTTTCAACACAAAATCGATCTCCCTGTTGCCCGTCGTAAGCATGAAAGACAAAAGTCTATCACTATCTCTTCAAACGCAATTACTTCCTTCCCACAAGTCGCTCAAAGTAGCTAACAGCTACAGAGTGAATTTCTAAGGGACAGTGAGTTACAGGATTGAGGTCAGCGCCATCACCTGTAAGTGCAGTTATACAGGGAGAGAGACACTCCAATGTCAAGCCCTGTATAGTCGGTTCAAAACTCAGCCACTAGAGAGGGCACATGCTCTTTCATTGAAGTCTGTTAAGTACCGCCCTCTTTGCTTTCTTCCTGCTTCGGTTCGGATGCTGCCAAGTTCTGGCTTTTCTCTTCATCATTAGTTTTGTCTGTGAGAGGGAAAAAAGAAAATGTTATAAGTGGAAGTAAAAACAGAAACAACAGACCAGTGGCTTAAAAAAAAACCAAGGAGCTGTCGTCGAAAAGCGTCCTACGGCACAGCGTGGTGCTTGGTAGCCTCCGCTACAGAACACTTTATCACAGGGATGCCCTCAGCTAACAGGCATTCACTTGATAAACTACAACCATCTCTTTCTTGAGCTAAAAGCTGGTGCGGGAAGCCACTAACAAACCCTCTCAATTCTGAGCTGTCTGATACATTATTCATGGACTGCCAGATTACATTACAGTGTTTTGAATGACACTTCATGTTCCATCTAAAGAGGGCTTGCGGTGTTTTAACTGTACAGAGCTATGTTTGAGGTTCGAGGGATTACGTTACGATCAGACGGGTTTGTTTAGTTTTAAGATGAAGTCTGTCAGAGGAAAGGGTTGAAGTTTACTCGCCTGCTTTGCTGATATTGAGCTCAGACAGAGTTCGGGAGAGGCCGCTTGGATCCAGCCCGGCTGAGCTTCCCAGTATGTCGTGCACAGCATTCCGTCTGCCTGCCCTTCCAGAGGCGATGAAGTCTTCATACGTCACCTCGACATCAGTCATATCTAACGCATTTCAACATAGCACTGCCTGTAACGGAGAAATGTGGGTTTATTTATATAGTGAAACACAGCTCTCGGTTTTACATCCTAAGATATAAGAACAATAACATATTAGCATATATAATATTATATATTGGATTTACTATTGGGTAAATATCATATTCACAAATGCGAATGGAAAAAAAATGTAAGCCATCGTTTGATTTATTTTTATGTGGTTTTGGGAAATTTTTCGGGAGCCTCAATTTGTTTCAGAAACCAAACAGAAAGTCTCAAAGTTTATGTGCCACTCTGTTTAAATGTTTATATATTACAGACAAGATTACTCTAAAATAATATTTTCAGTTGTTTGTCCAAATTGTTGCTCATTTTTTTATTTTATTTTTATTTTACCGTTTGGTTGTGGTCTTGTACTGTACAGTCAAGCAATTAAAAAAAAACAGACAGTTTTATCTGACGTTCACGCCTGGCCCGAAGTTAACTTTTGGTCTGTGTTTGGTTATAATAAAGCAATTTATTTTATATTTAATTTATATTCATATTTTATTGCATAATAATTGTATTAAATTTAATTCAAACAACTCAACAGTTATTGATTCTTTGCGGAGGTCTACGGAAATTTGACGTTCGTTTATGTTGTAACCGTCTATAGAATATGCTTAAATAATAAACCATCCATCACTAATGTTTATGTGAATTCATATAGTGGAAACATTAAAATGACTTTTAGATAACCATTAGGAATTTTAGGGTGTTGTGGGAATTATTCAGTCTTGAGGTCAGTCAAGTGCCTTAAGTCATTCATCTACGTAACACGCTGCAGAAAACATTAAATGAAACCTAAATATATTTTTTACCAAAATAAATGTATTTATAGTTACTCTTGAGCACTGTAATGCCTTTTTGATTAATAAAATATCAATTATTTAAAAAACTTTGTATATAATAGTAATCAGAAGATATTTGAAAACGTCCTGTACATGAATACAGCATTGTGTTGAACTGATTTTTTATTTGACTGCGTCACAGAGTTCAATTTAGTTCATGTTTTCATCTTAGCACCAGCTGTTGCCTTAAGCACCCATAAGAAGGTCATCACTGGATCTAAATCAGTGGATGGTCCTACTTTGCATTAGGATTGTTTATTTGCATGCAGAGCAGGTCTCTACACCCGTCTATAAAAACAATCAAGTGTTGAAATCAGGCCTGAAGTGTTTTCATTTATTTTACATTTAGTGTTAATGTACAGCTTAATGTGTGTCCATTATGCATGGGAACTAAATAAATAGTCTTTAAAACATATCTAGAGATGTACAGTAATCTAAAGCTAAATTTGCTTCCGTTTCAAGAACTCTTGGCAGAGGAGCTCTGGTCTAAAAAATCAATATTGACTCTTGCCTGAATAGTTCCACAAGGCAGTAGTGACAAGCATGCAGAGGAGTTGTCACAAATGAACCAATCAGGTGATGGAGAATTATGGCAATATGATTTTATAAGAGAGCAAATTATATACAATTTAAATAATATAGTGAGATAATCCTCAATCTAAATTTACTTCCTCAGTATTCACGGTTAAACCATTCATACATTCATTTATTACGTAGGCTATCTGTATTAGAGAGTGGATGTTTGCTGTCTAAATTAGGGATCACGAATTAAAAAAGGAAATATGTCAATATTATGCTATAATGGAACAGCCACAGACACGTGTCCTCCTTGGGTCGAAATGTCACGTGTGCTCGTAACATATCTAATCATATCAAGTCATCCAGCTATAAGACATGTAAACCCCAAAGAATTAATTGTTTTATTTACAGCACAGCATACAACTGGTTATAAAACAAATGTGCTGACAACGGAATTTAATAACAAAATATGCATGCAACGGGTTATATAAATCTGACTAGCAGACAAAAGGCGGCCGAGTAATTAATGTCACAAAATGAAACTCTGCATGTTTATCGATAAGGACTAGCGTAATGTTACCTGTTTTAGACTCGACGTTTTCCTAATTATGTGTCGCTCCGGTTAATACTTCAGTAAGATGCGACGGAGCGCTGTCGGTGGTGCTGGCTGCAGCTGTGTTTCACTTCATGCGGCGCCGCGCAGACCGATCGGCGTATGACATCACAGTACCGCGAGAGCCGTGCATTAGCACTGCTTGAGAATCGCTCTCGCGGTACTTAAATGTCACAACGATGCGTCTGGGCAGAAATATAATGATATTAAATCTTCTTTTATGAATAGGATTAAGAGTAAAATTCACCAAGGTTTTAAACTATACAGATAAAATACAGGATCTTGGGTTCTCCCACAATCCGTTTTCTGTTTTGTGAGCCTGCGGCCCCAAATTATTTATTCACCCAAAAACATTGCTGTCCTATTATTTCATTCAGTAAATTCCAGACAGTGCAGCTGTTGTTTTGTCCTGCATTTTCCCACTATGCATGACAGATGTGCTGTAATTCAACCAGGCATTCAGTAAAATAGTGGCACTATTGTTTGACATATCCCAGCCCAAACACATGTTTTATTGTTGCTTCACTGGGGTGAACAAGGTCCTACCAAACCAAACACAGATTAATATGTTTCAATATGTCTGCAATGTGTTCTATTCATCTGAGAATATTTAGTTAGAAAATGAACCGTGCCTGGAAATTTATCTGGAAATATGACAATAAAAAGCGAAGGAACAAAAAATACACGTTGCTGTTATAAAATTATAACTCATACAAAATTAGACACTTTTTTATAGTAAAATATTGATTGATTGATTGAACTATCGGCATGATTGATGTTTTTTTTATTGTTGCTTCACACATAATACAAATAATATATGCAAATACAGTAATTAGTACAAAGAATAATATCTCTTAGTAAATGACATTACATTCACGACACTGTCCAGCGTGAATTTCAATTATCATCGAGACATTTCAATATAACATAAAACCCAAATAAAATAAAAGAAAAACAAGAAAAGAAAAAAAAACAGGAAAAGAAATTATAACCAAACCAGCTTTGCATTTAAGCAGATAGTGGGTTTCTGACAGAGTCAATTAAACATAGTATTACTGTTCCTTGGTGAGTTAATAATTACATTCAATATGTTGAGAGTTTTAACTCCTTTCTTGTTTTTATTCATTTTACAAAGGGTTTCTTTAAAACATTTTAGTTCAATACAGAAAACAATAATATTACGGCTAGAGCCTATAACTTTACATTTATGTATATAGTTTTTCCCAAGCAAGCACACATTTTAATAGCATTGTCCATTTCAATAGAGCCAGTGTCTGAATATAAACATAGGACCATTTCTTATTTTATGTCAATCAACTTATTGAAAGAATTAAAAATCAAAAGTGAAACCTCCGTCCAAAATGATCTTGTATTTGCAGACTCATACATAACATGGTCGCCTCCCATGTCCCACCAAGCGGCCAAACAATGGTACTGCACGTATCCCTGCCGGCTGAAAGAAGCGACCAATCAGGTTTACGGATACTGGCACGTGGAGCGGCTACCTTGGGAAGCGTAGTTGCTACAGCATCGTCTTTAGTGTATTACCAAGAGAGAAAAAAATGATGGAGGAAATAGACGGTAAGGCTTAAAAAAAAGCAAAAGATATATGTCAATATTTTGCGAAATGAGGTTAAATCCGCAAAATGTAAGTGTTTGTTTTGATTTGGGGCAGCAGCTGTGTATTGTTATTGCGCTGTTGTTTGAGGTTATCACCATGGAAGAAGAAAATGACGCCCTGTACAGTAGGAATATATTGTTGTTGGACTTGTCATTTTATAGTGTTCTTATGTTTACTTCAAATGATTATATTTATCTTTATCATCATTATTATTATTTTGCAGGTTATCTGGATGTTTTGTCGCGACATTTTGGTCATTTAAAAACAGAATTCAAATAATAACCAGTACAAACACGTGTTATAAACTAAAAGAATAATGCTTTATTTGACTTTATTGACTTCTGTTCACTCACTCACTCACTCACTCACTCATTCATTCATTTATTCTGTACCTCTGTTATTTTGTATAGGAGTGACCTATTTTCACATCCTACTGCCTAATCCAATTCGTCTAGAAATGTTATTTGAATAATACACCCAAACAGATTAATCTACTTATTTATCTCCTTTAATCCGTTTGCATTAATGATGCTCTGGTGCTATTTACGTTTTTTCAGAATTGCCTCCCCTTTCCGAAGATCTGGTGCCCTGCAAAATATGTGGGAGGCGTTTTTTTCCAAAGGTTCTTGTAAGTATTTTCTCATCTTATTGAAAATGACACAACAACAGGTTGAACATAATTTGTCTGTGATAGTAGTACATTCATGTAAAAGGCATTGTGTTAGTTCATTATGCATTGTGTGTTGCCTGGCAATTTACTAACCAATTACATTACATAGCTAATTGTCATATTTAGAGCTTAGCAACAAAAACTGGATTTTTCTTGTGAGTCATAAAATAAACACAAAGTGTAGTGTTATTAATCAATCAACACACTGCTGACACATGATTATTTGATACATGATGATACACGCCCACCTTGTTAAATGTTCCAGAAAAAGCATGTGCCCATCTGCCAGAAGACTGTATCAAAACGAAGAAAGGTGTTTGACTCTAGCAGGCAAAGGGCAGAAGGAACTGATATTTCTACAGTGAAACCTATAAAATCAAAGGTGAGGAAACCACCGACACCACATCAAAGGGATACTAGGGGTGCGTTCATGCCGAATGTGGGTGCTGTTTGCCCCTATCGTGCACTATTGAGCCATACTTGTGTGTGTGCTGAGAACCAGGCTGAGCATTGATCAACAAGTACACAGCACATTGTGGTTTTCTGTTTGATCTCAGAAACATTTAGTTTATTTACTCATAGTCCTTCCACGTGCACAAGTGTTATTTGTTGCAGTGACAACAAACAAAAGACAACAGGAACGCAAAGCAAAGAAAACATTGTTATTGTTATTTTACGGCTTTGAAACCTCATTGCTTGGCAACACTGGTAAACAGTTGTCACTATTACTTCCATTGATTGAAGTCTTTTGTAAACGTGGCATGGTTCAGAACAACCAGGACTCTGATTCAGCCTTCAGACATGCCAAATATGAAACAACCTCTGCCCCAAATGCACTTGACTGTTGGAAGCGTTTACCCCACGGCAACCCTAATATACAACAATGTCCTGAAATATTCTGAAACCTCTTTTGATTATGTTTCAGTTACACAGTTCTACCAGCAGCTCTAAGTCTGATAAAGTAAGTTGAATGTTTGATTTATTATAGCTTTCCTGTAGCTCAGTGGTTCGAGCATGGCGCTAACAATGCCAAGGTCGTGGGTTGGATCCCAGGGGATTGCACATACTTAGAAACAAATGTATAGGATAATGCAATGTAAGTCGCTTTGGATAAAAGCGTCGGCCAAATGCAGAAATGTAAATGTATTATGCTTTGTTTTTTTATAGTAGCAGTAAATTTGTCAGACCGTGGTACTTTTAACATAATAAGGTTAGTGTTTGATATTTGTGAACATCAGAATGTCCGTCTTCTGCATTCAGCGAAGAACTAAAGCACTAAGGATGGACACAGGCATAATTCGTAGGCCCTGGGCTGTGCGGGGATCACTGGGTTGCGTATTCTAGTTATGAAACTCAAATACTAGAATAAACTAGAAATTAACATCTCAGCTACGTTTTCATTTTGACTGTAAGAAAACGCAATTTACGTTCCACATTGCATTTAAAAGAAACATTTACCTTAAAGGAAAAGTTCATCTCAAAATCAAAATTGTGTTGTTTTATACTCACCCACATGACGTTCGACATGTTTTAAGACCTCCCGGCGTCTTCGGAACACAAATAAAGATATTTTAGGTGACCTTCGCTATTGAGGAAGACTTTCTCATATTTGCCCAACCGACAAACCGAATGCGTCGAAGTGCTCTTGTGAACGCGCACCATAGACTGACAAGACAGAGGAGAATATATCGATTAAAATCATTATTTTGGTTTGTTTTCGCGCATGAAGTATTCTCGTCGCTTCAAAAAAATTCAGTTGAGCCACCTTGAGCGAATGGACCAATTTAACGATGTCTTTAGTACTTTTCTGGACCTTGACAACAACTATAACTAGGAGTGTAACATTTATAGACATTTATACAGGTTAAGTAATTCATAACAGAATTTTCATTTTTGGGTGGAGTATCCCTTTAAATGGAGTATCCCGTTATCTTAACGTGATACTTGCATGAAGTTTTAGAGTATGATACGTCAGCAAAAATGGGTCATAACAAAAATCTCTGTAGCCTTGACTGAAGGGAGTATCTTGATATACAATACATTTATATAGTGTTTAATGTGTACGCCATCACATTGTCACACAGAACGGATGTAGGTAATTAAGGAAAGGTATATTTTCACATAAGAACCGATACTTCTTTTTAATGTCTCTTTTTTTAAGCAGTATCTTTGCTTTTAATCAGCCTGAACCACCCAAGAAACAGTCCAACTGGCGTCGGAAGCACGAAGAATTTGTCGCCACTATTCGCGCCGCCAAAGGCTTGACTCAAGTGATGAAAGCTGGAGGACCTCTTCCTCCACCCCCTCCTCCGTCCTACGATCCAGGTAAAATAACTCACATTATCAGAATATGCTTATACAGTGATGTCCTGAGCCGATTACAAAGAAAAAAAATGGCTATCAGGCCGATCAAGGCATTTTTAACCTGCTTTATTTTATGTAAGCTGTCACATCGGTGTTGTAAATATGTAAGTTGTGGCAAGAATGTGCATCTAAAACATCTGCATGTGGAAATTAAAGCAATCCAACAGACACTTGTAATGTCCGCAATGCAAGTCTTTCACAAGGCGATGGCAACAGAGCTTCATTCAGTACTGCCAGTTAGTAAACACTCGACGGAATTCAGCGAGCTCATTCAAGTAGCTCTGTGATGCTGTGGTGCATAATACAGCTTTTCAATAGATTTTGGAACCCCTAACTTCCGGTACACATTCGCGACAAAACTACAGGACCCATTCAATAAAATTAATATACAACAAAATTCAACATTATTACAATTAATACAATTATCATACAATAAAATAATACTATAAATGAATAATAACATAAATTAAATGCAATTTAAATAGTCATATTATTAGACACTAGCCAGTCCGATAAGTTTACCGCAGTCCAGGTCCGAAACAATCTATACATGTTTAGTGCACTACATTAGAGCTTAGCTACACGAAGTAGAATTGTTAAGTAATATATAATTCAATCATAATTATTCATAATGTGATTTGTATGGGATCACTGGGATGTGATTGACTGTTTCAGATTATATCCAGTGCCCATATTGTCAGCGGCGCTTTAGTGAGAATGCAGCGGATCGCCACATTAAGTTCTGCAAGGAACAAGCGTCACGGATCTCCAACAAGAGCAAGTTTCCTGGAAGCGATAAAGCAAAACCCCCTGCCAGGACTCAGGTGAGGATTTACTCCATTACATTTGGTATTTAGACAGTCGTGTCCTTTATTACCATGCTTATTATTTAAAATGGGGGTTACACATGCCGTTTCTGCCAATCTCATAATAATCTTGAGTACCTATACAGTAGGGGTGTAACAGTACTAACCGTCACAGGCAAAATTCCAAATACAGTCATCATTCCTATGCCCTACTCCTTCGAAGGGCAGAGCCCTTGGAGTTTAGACTTTGGAGTGAAAAGGGCATTTGCGTGCCATTATGTAGATGTTTGGAATGCACTTGGCAAAGGAAGCAACCATTTCCTCATTATCTTCAGCTGGCATGTTCCCGTGAAAACGAAGCATTGTGTCCGTCAGCAGATGTCGCTGTTTTAATGGCATAACTTAAGCATACAACCTAACTGTTTGCAAATAAACAATACATTTTATATTTTGAAAAGTTTAGTATATATGAGTGTTTATATATTATATCGCATATTTTAAAAACTTTTTAAAATATAAAATCTATGTTTATTAAGTTATGCCATTACATTTCGTTTTGTAGAACAGCAGTATTTTGCCGACAAGAGCGCGCTAACATTAGTAGCCTATTAGCTCAAGTGGGAAGGACAATGTGAGAGAAAATACAAGCAAAAATGTTTAAATGTCACTGACGGGTTTGCGAGCCCCACCTCCGCAACAGAAAACAGATACAGAGACCACAGGCGCAACACGATCATTTATTTTTAAGTGAGTGGAAACACGCATATACACACAACAATATAGTACATCACCAAAATGACAGAGGTCATGTTTATATTTTACGCGATAAATTGATAAAGTAAATCTCACAAAGTGTTTAACAGAGAGCCAACATTACAGTTTCATGGTCTATAACAGTTTCAATACTGTTTATTGTTGTAGCCTAATAAACTCCATTGCCATTTTACTTAGTGTGATGTTTTGATTCAGAATCAATAAAAAAAACTATTGTTAATTCATTGTTATCGGCAAAATCCAATATCAGTCGACCTCTATTAGCCAGTTGTATTAAAATCTGTGCAGATTGAGCGCACATACTCACTTTATGAATCAATATCAGATATAGTCAATATATCTAATATAGTCGCAAAAAAGCACCTGCGCATTTCTGACTTCAACATAACCGTCACTAAGAAACGGGTAAAGGCGCACTAGTTTGTTTGCCTTAAAAGGAATGGTCCAGACCCAAGAACCAATATAGGCTCAGATCGCGTTAAAACAGTTCGGGGATTGGCAACTGCACTTGCTGCATTTACGGAGAAGCCGTGCTGCGTAAACGGAACCGTACAACACAACTAGTTGTCTGTCAAGTCCCGTCACTGTGCTAGGGTAGAGTGCATGGATTTGAAAGCAAGCAGCTTCAAGTTTTGCACCGCCGATCTCTCTGCGCTACAGTGTAATGCGTTATTCTACCAGCGTTCATGACGCAATGCTAAAAAAAAAGTGTTTTTTAGTACAACATTGCGGATAGAAGCATACCTAATGTTGTTGTACAACGCAACCTCCATTGTGAAAATAAATAATACTTTGTTGATGATGTGTTGAAATATGTCAACGCAGAAAAGTAAACTACAGTCATCAACCAAAGCATCCACTGTTATGTGTTATTCGTGATATTTTTGATGAAAGTAAAGCCATGTTGAGTGTAGGTACTGTAAAAGAAGCGAAAGAGGCCGAGAGAAAAGAAACTGGATTCTGCCCAGAATATGCTATTTGACTATTCAAATATTTTCCAGACTTCTTTTTGACCGTCCAGTGTCCACATATGTTTCTCTGACAAAAATGTAGAGGTCAGATTTCAAGTTTACTCTCAAAACATTGATGCTTTCCCCGCTTTCATGAAATAGCCGCTGTGTGGTTCTGGACAGTCAACAAGTCTGGAAAATATGTGCACTCAAATAGCATAATCTGGGCTTTAACCAGCCTCGTTTCTCTCTTACTTGTCCTTCTGTGTAGCAAGTTACGTATATCTTATGAATTCACAGACATTAATTGACTGCCTCAGAAAACTAAAAAACAATTTAGTAAAAAGTAGGAAAAGTGCTTACAGTTTATGCTCAAATACACAATGAATTGCATTGAAATGTCAGTTTTTGTTTCTTTCTTGTTTACATACTGTATATTTAATGCATCAACACCCCTCCAAAACTTTCCATCCTACTTTACCGCAAAGAATACAAACAAGCAGTAGTAAGTCCAGCTAGTAACTAATTCCAGTCAGCTAGTAACTTGCTTACAAACTATCCACCCTACTGTATCTCATTATTTAAGGTTTTATTTCAGATAAGCAACCTTTACATTTCAATAATGAAACTACAGTGAGTACGTCTTATGAGGAATAAATGTTAATTTGATGTTTTATAACTGAAATGAGACAGCCTCGATGCACTATGCAGCCTTCGAATGCGACCTCCAGAGTACAGAGGCCTGCGAAATAAGACCGTTTACCATTATAAAATCAATATTTATTCCTGTTGAGGTGTAATCACTTTTCTTTCTTTCTTTCTTTCTTTCTTTCTTTGAAATGTAAGGATCACATTTCTACGTGATAGTGGGAGGCTCAGTTAACAGTTTGAGCAACCTTCTCAGACTCTCTTGAATGTCAATATGAAGCTCATTCACAAACACAGATCATTTTGATTTTATAAGTGACAGAGATGTGTGGAGATGAACTGATATTAACGTTAATCATTGGCGCTGTGGTACTGTAATGCCGTCAGCTGTATATTTCTGGGAAATTTACAACGGCTTAAAACACGGCACAACCAATCAGGATCAAGGACCAGAACTAAACATTTTATAAAAATAAATCATCGATTGTTAAAAATGCAATTATATATAATATGTTTTTATTCTAAATAAAGTATCCTTAAAGTGATGCTTCACCCATAAATGAAAAATGTGTATAAATGTATTTGTTCTGATGAACACAGAGAAAGATATTTGGAAGAATGCTTATAACCAAACAGATTTCAACACCCATTGACTACCATAGTAGGAATATTACTTTATCATTTTTTTTGGTTCTGTTTAACACAAAAGAAGCCATTTTGAAGAATGTAGGACAGCAACCAGTTCTGGGGCACTTTTGACTACCATTGTATTTTTCCTATGGTAGTCAATGGGTGTTGAGATCTGTTTGGTTATGCGCATTCTTCCAAATATCTTTCTCACTAAGGAGAAGTTAACGATTGAACGAGAGGGCGGGGCTAAAAGACACGACACCGGAGAGAGGGAGTATATGGAAGGCCCACAGGGCCAAAACTTCTCTCTCCACATATAACAAGGGATCCTGCCGTGATTCTGCCACAAGATCAAGAAAGACATGACAAGATGAGGCAGAATCACGACAAAATGATGACGGAATTTTCATTTTTGGGTGAAGTATCCCTTACATATGTCTTATCTGATTTGAAAATGTTGCTTTTAACATAAACCATATTAAATACATCTTTCAGACTGTAAATTCAGCGCAAGCAGCGCTTACGCTTTCCTCTTTCACCCCGATGAGGTCAGTGTGCACGTCGTGCAGGAAGATGCATGTAAATAAAGCGTATTTTCATATATTTCTTAACTTGGAATGCTGTTGAAAGTTGATGCCACATTGCGTCTCTGAGCTATCTACTCACGTTATCAAAGTTGCGCGTGCCTCTGAAGCGTAGTTTTAACGCGGGGCTTAGACAAGAAAGACGAGAGAGCCACAACAGTAAATGTGTGAGGGAATATGCAGAAATATTGAAAATGAAGGATGCAAAGCATTGTGATTGTGATGATCGTAATCGAATTACATTGTGAGACCAGTGATGTATCACATGCAGTTACCATGTTATTTGTTTAAAGTGCATTGTCTGGATTGGTAATAACAGTACGCTCCCTTATGTCTACAGCACAAACCTCCTCCACCAAAGAAAGCAAATTCCCCCGCTGCACCTGCCGTTTCTTCTCGTCTACCACAACTCTCGGCTTATGGGCAAGGTGCTGGCACAGGTTTGCATTCTTAAGCACTGAATATTTCCATGCACAGTTCACTTTTATTGTCACAACCAAAGAGTGTACAAGGAGTAAAAACCATGTGTGCATAGTCCCAGCAGTAGCGCAGTTGGGTGTGACATACAGTTGACTAGACCGAGGTGAATATCTGAGAGACTCGAGTTTAAATATTGCTCTTCCTTTGGTTCTGAGCTCAAAAGGAACAAAAATTAAACAGGAAAATTGGTGAGAAATGACATCTTCATTTGGTTGACAAGCATCCACAAGAGCGTAAGTTTTGATATGATTCTGGAAACCACGACTGTCCTTTCACTTTCATTCTAAAATACAAAAATCACAATGCCTGGAGGCTCTGTCCGTGGTCCAACACGGTCCTTTTTTCCATTATTTCAGGCATTCCAAGCAGCAAAACCTCTTCCACCGGCTCGGCCAGAAGCGTGTCATCGGGATACTCTCCTTTACGGAATACGTCCTCTGGCCTGTGCAGCCCTCCCTCTGAGTAAGGCACCATTAACAGACAAATGTAGAGTTTTATAAGATGAATAGCTTCATGTCATAATAACGGTTGTGCATGCAGAACCAACATGAAACCTAAAGGCTTGGTTTCGCAAAGCTCCCTGAAAAATCCCCCCTCTGGAATCGGGATGAACAAGAAGAAGGTCCAAAATGCAGACAACTGTATTTCAAGGTACGAAAGCTTGTTTGGTAAGGTTCTGCTTTGTGACTTGTAGCTTTGAATATCAATGAAACGGCTCAAGAGGTCTGCCACTAGATTAATAGCTCTGTGCAGTCTTGGAGTCCAATAAAAAGGTGTTTTCTAGTAGTTACAACAGTGGACTCAACACAGCATGTTTCCTACGGTTCATTATGTTTTCTTATCCTAATGAAACTATTAGATCCTGATTTCAATCTCTCCAATGAGTCATTGACATTTGCTGTATGAACTCTTGTTAGGAATGATGTGAAGAACGATATAAATCACTCCACGACAGGCACCAAGTTCTGCCATGAGTGTGGGACCAAGTACCCAGTGGACTGGGCCAAGTTCTGCTGTGAGTGCGGGGTAAAAAGAATGCACATTTAAATAGTAAAATCAACCGAAAGACTGACTCACTGTATCCATAATGCTGTATACTCCAGATTAGGGCTGTCACGATTATTAAATAATCGTCTCATCGCGATTGTTTTACCTCATCGCGATGGTTTCAGATCATCGCAATTATTGAACATCTCTATAGAAAACACTAGGGGGAGCTGTAGTGCATCTGCATATTGCATATTTTAGTGTATATATTGTTACTAAAGCATGGTAATACTTGTAAAATGTACCACCACAACACAATCACTTAAAAAAAAAAAAAACATATACAAATTACCTGCAGTACAATTTAATATTATTTAAGCAAATCTCAGTGTGAAAACCAGTCTACCAAAATTTCATTAACACACAAGTAAAATTTTATTGTAGTCTTGCAAGTGAGAAAAAAACAGACTAGAAGCTTTTCTGTGACTGATAGTATTTTAATGGTGGCTTCATTTCACACCTGATCAATTTACTTAATTAATTTTAAGTATTTGGCGGTTGTATTATTGACAGGTAAAAGCCTAAACCTTAAATATATGATGACCCAATTTTTTCCGATGTATTTCCAAGAAAAAACATAGTCTTTTATTCAGAACAATATGGTCGTTTCAATCGCTGAATCAAAAATGTATGAGAATTAAATGTCAAAGCTCAAAAACAGACAATTAATCGTCATAATCGTCAAAGCCCTAAAACAGACAATTAATCGCCATAATCGTCAAAGCCCCAAAACAGACAATTAATTGCCATAATCGCAATGATTTATTAGACAATTAATCGTCAGTCAAATTTCATAATCGTGACAGCCCTACTCCAGATCTCTAACATATCTTATCCAGCCCTCTAGAATCTTTGCTGTATATG
Source organism: Triplophysa rosa (assembly GCF_024868665.1). Lineage (NCBI taxonomy): Eukaryota > Metazoa > Chordata > Actinopteri > Cypriniformes > Nemacheilidae > Triplophysa > Triplophysa rosa. Next base: position 18,191,092 of record NC_079912.1, on the reverse strand, counting down.
CGCTCCCCCTTCCCGTCCATTTCTTTATATGAAAGTGCGATATGATTGGCTACTGCTACTAAAGGAGTATTATTTTGACATTTTACCATTATATGTATTAAAAACTAGTCATAATACACAGGCCTTAAAAGGGGACAATGTCATAACACAACCATTTCAATGGTTTAATGGAGCAATATCATAATGAACCATTTCAATGTGTAGAGACTGAAAAACACTGTCATGATTTAAAATAAAATTATTTATGGATTTTTTTGTGGAAGTATAATAGGTTTCCTAAGTTAAATACATTGAGAAACAACTGATAAACTGAACAGTTCACTTTTGTATTATATGTTTTATAATTTTTTGTGTGTGTTTTTAACAGTATTCTATATGAAATTATGTCATATATCGTTTTCGTACATTATTAGATGTGTACAATCCATCAGCAACAGTTCACCCCTGCATCTGTTGATCCAATTCATCCAACATATTTACATAGAAACAACTTTCAAAGGCAACTGAAATGACATGTCACAAACTTCAGAACCACTGTACAACAGTACAAACTTTTATTGGCCGCTGTATCACTTCGGTCCAGGTCAATAGCTTAGTATACTGTAGTTCTTGGAAGTTCATGCGCATTTAAAGCATCACGGTGCACTTTGCCACCGCTCTGACAGCATATGTCATTAATACCAGCTGCCTGGACTATGATAGAAAAAAGTTGGCATTAAAATATTGGTTGTTACAATAGCTTATAAATGAACTGTTACATAAATAAAATAAAAAAGTGGTGAAACAGGTCAGATCGTGTCCTTGTGTCGAATTGTGTTTATTCAATGTGTCATGTTAAATTACAATGTTTCAGTTTCTTTCTCTAAGCCCAGTTAATCATAGCAGCTGCAGGCAATTACAAAACACATATAGCAGTTAGTCATAAATGTAACTACGGGAAAATAACCTTTTTAGAAATGAGTCATATTAACTTAAGGCCCCTTAGGAATTTCACTAACTATGCTGTACCCTCGTTATAGATTTGATATAATCAGGAAACAGAGAGAACTGTAGAGCTGCTCCAGTATATAAAATGAAACCGATTATATAAAGTTCGGCAACACTTTTAAAATGTCATTTTAAACATTGTATTGTTTCATGCTTGTTGAATGTTAAAAGCGGTTCGTTCATAGCGCATATACTCCACGAAAAGATGGCGCTCTTCTTTCGGCAAATGTTTCATCTCTCTTTTAGCATGAATGGCACATGATGCGTCCTGACAGTAATTCACACAGCCATTCGGATACTGTAGTACAACTATAGGATGGACGGAGGGCAAGCACCTGTTTACTCATGCGAAGGCTTCCCACGCTTCTGAAGTTCACTGTGGACTGACTGAGAAGCATTGTATTGTTCAAAGTATGTCTGTAGGGTGGAAAGAATATGCTTCACTTTGCAAAGCTTCCACTTTCGTGATGGCTTTGAACTTTCTTTCTGTTCATGAACAAATAAACAAACAAACAGAGAAAGTGTATCAGTGCTGTAAAATGCTGGATAAACAAACTGAATGTGATATGCAGTGTTGGGTGTAACTAGTTACTAAGTAATTAGTTACTGTAATTTAATGACTTTTCCCTTAAAAAAAGTAAAGTAAGAGATTACTCTTATTTGTTCTGTAATTAAATTACAGTTACATCTGATGTAACTGAATTAAATACAGTGTAATGTATACAATAGTGGAATTGACATTAAAATTCAAAATCTAAATTTAAAATGCATGCATTAATGTATTTTTCTCACATTTGTTATACAAGTCAGTTAATAATTGTACTTTATGTAGTTTTATATGATTTATTTGAATGAATTGAGAGTCGTTTTATGTCTATCCTTGACTCACTTAACTAATCAAGGTTGATAGAAGATATAGAAAGTAATTAGTAATAAGTATTTAAATACTTTTTGGAGAGAGTAATTTGTACAGTAATCTAATTACACTATTGAATGTGTAATTAGTAACTAGTAATGAATTACTTTTTCAGAGTAACTTACCCAACACTGGTGATATGTTAATAATAGGTCATTATTTCAGGTGAGGTGGCAGTTACCTTTTTCTTTTTTAGGCACCAACATTGCAAAGAATGGTCTATTTCTTCCACAAGTAAAGGTAGTACAGGTATGGCCTGTCTAGTTTCGTTTTCGGATTGCTTCCTCAGCTGTCGATTAACTCTGCAGATTTTTCGGAGGATAACCTGGGCCTGTGAGCAAATCAGAAACAAAGCAGCTGAGCCAATTCGGAATAATGAGGTGCATGTGCATGCTTATAACAGTAGCTGGTCCCGATCTCTAAAGCCCTACACATACCCAAAACCATAGGATGTGTTCGAATTTGATGTAACAGTAGTCCTTGAGGCTGATTGGTCAATAGCCATGTTTTCTTCTAGGTAAAGCACAGCTATTACCTCCTTGTCAATTTAATATTTGTGTCACGCAGCACTCATAGTTGATTCTTTTGGTTGTTGTTGCTTAGGAACAATACATTACTGTTTCGTGGGACATTTTTTTCAGCCTAGGCGTGCCGCACACATCCTGAAAAGTGAAGACAAAGCAATTCGATCACCCCCTGGTTGCTGGCTGCAATATAGGTCTTAAACCCCGCCCCCTCCATTTAAATAATGGGAATCACGCTGAAGTAAAAAATCGAATTGCACTTCAAATATATTTTTGCCAAAGATGGTTTCTGTCATTTTAGTTCGTTCTTATTTGCTGATGTGTTCAAGTGTTCGTTTTTTCCAATAAGGCATGATTTCCTCATGTTCGAGTCTTGATTTTCACCTCAAGCTAAAAGATATTCCTCACAGCTTGTTACGCACACGTAACAGTGGTGACAGTGATGTGATTCTTTCACTTTTGAACTCGGCTGCTAAATGTCATTCCCTTCCCACTCACAAACGTAACCATTGTAATACATTCCCAAGTTCAGGGTCAGCCGCTAAAAACTTGGACCACATACTACGAATAACTCCCAGTTTTCAGTAACCGGCCCTAAACTTAAATGACGTGGATATGTCTTAAAATAAATGGGACTGACTGATGTTCATCCTGAGGTGAAAATCAAGACTCGCACAAATATTCAATAGAGATGGCGTTTATTTCATAGTCAAAAATGCCTGGATGTTTTCTTACATTTTTGGGCTGCCGTAACTTTTTTGATGTGCAGTTTAAATTTAGTTGGTCAATTATGGCTTCCTGAAAAAGAGAAGAGGTGATAAAAATGATCTATATGTGTATACAGTTGTGCTAGAAAATATCCATACGCTTGGTAAATATGACCAAAGGTGGCTGTGAAAATAAATCTATCATTTATAAAAAATCAATCTTTTTCTATCATTGGAGAATTTAGGAATTTTAAACAGGGGAAATTCTCATCATGAAATACACATTGCTCAGAATTGATCATACCCTTTAATTCAATACTTTTTGCGACCTTTTTGCCAAACTCAGCTCCTGACACCTGATGAGTTTGGAGAACACCTAACAAGAGATCAGAGACAATTCCTTCATACAGAATCGCTCCAGACCCTCAGTTCTGCCGCCCACTCATTTTAGCGTTCAGGTCAGGACACTGGGATAACCATGGCAGAAGCTCGGTTTTGGCCCAGTGACCCATTTGTGATTTGATTTTGCACAGAACCCGTCCTGTTTGAAGTTCCAGTATAGTGGAATAAGCTTTTTAGCAGCAAACACTCAAAATGGGTTTGGTCCACGCAGGGACAAAAAGTACCCCATGAGTAAAGTTAAATGTACTGCTGTATCTTTAATGTTTTTTTCTGCCGGAGATCCTGGACATCTTGTTTAGATGTGTATATATAGCATTTTGGATTATAGCAAATACCAACAGATAATAAAATAAAAACCTGACTGTCCCTGCTAGGAGTCACATAATGGGCCAAGGTTGGATCTTGGACAATGATCTAAAGTCACGAAACCAAGCTGACCATCCCAGTTCCCTGACTTGAACCCTATAGGAAAATGAGTGGGGAGAACTGAAGAGAAGCGCCAACAAAATAAGCGATTCTGTATGATCTCTTGTCAGGTGTTCTGCAACTCATCGGGCATTATAGGTTACAGTAAAGATTCAGAGCTGTTATCTTAGCAAAAAGAAGGTTGCAAAATGTATTGAATAAACAGGTATGATTATTTTTGAGCAATGTGTATTCAAGAAAAAATATTTATTTCATAATGAGATTTTCCCTTATTCTCCAATAAAAGTTTAGACTTTTATATATTTTAATGTTTTTAATAAACGATCAAAAGGAGTATCCCATTCTTATTCTCCAATAAAAGTTTAGACTTTTATATATTTTAATGTTTTTAATAAACGATCAAAAGGAGTATCCCATTCTTATTCTCCAATAAAAGTTTAGACTTTTATATATTTTAATGTTTTTAATAAACGATCAAAAGGAGTATCCCATTCTTATTCTCCAATAAAAGTTTAGACTTTTATATATTTTAATAAACGATCAAAAGGAGTAACCCATTCTTATTCTCCAATAAAAGAATAGACTTTTATATATTTTAATACTTTTAATAAACGATCAAAAGGAGTAACCCATTCTTATTCTCCAATAAAAGTTTAGACTTTTATATATTTTAATACTTTTAATAAACGATCAAAAGGAGTAAGACATCCTTCACAAAGGGTATGAATATTTTCAAGTATTAATACAAATTCCAAAAGAAAATATAGGCTTATGCAATAAATGTTGTGAGGGTGAATAGGGCTGCATGGCAGTGACTTACTACCATTGTTTTATTGACACTTTCTAATGCAACCGGCTCTTAATACATCAGACAGTACACTAATACTCACAACATGCTTGAGTCGTGGCTCAATGACGTTGCGGTAATCCTCGGCGACCTTATTACTGATGTCGGCACTCTCACAGGAAAACGCAAGAGGTAGAATAACAAGTGTCAAAACAGAAGCACCAAGAAGATGCTGGGAATAAAAAAGAACACGACCCGTAAAAAGGTGTATAAACATTCCAGTTGTGTTAAGTTTCATTCAACCGACTGCAGTTGTGTAAGACTACTGGCACGTTTCCTGACTAAAAAACATTGACTATGTAGTGTGTTTTGGACTTTATTTCGGTAGAATTCGGTGAATGGTTTCCATCCCACCACAGAACCATTATTAGACAGTTTCCATACACAAATTCAAATAAAACCATTCAATCCATTAGAATATTTCTCATTTTTATTTTCAGAAGGGTTGCCCAAATCTGCACGCACCCGTCATTACATTTAATAAATGCCGGTAAATAAGATCTAGGCTATATTTATCTGCGCTTTAACAGCGAGACGAAGTTTCCTTATGACATTTCCCCCATCATTTCCAAGCTAAGGAACATTTAGTTTCGCTCTGAACACGATTTCTTGTAAATCGTTTCTGGGTTTCATTTTGACTCGGACGATGATAAAAAGCGGGAATCCCCTTGTAAAGACGCGTATATAAACACAACCTGTTCCTGGAGTCTGCACAAACTACCGCCGAAGCTCCGGCAGCGCGCAGCGATCTTCTGAGCCTTCTACGCACGAACTTACCATTGGTCATTTTTGTGCCATATTCACATGCAGACCGAACCACTCACTGCAGACTCGTTACAGTCTGGATAATTGAAAATCCATGATTTGTTTGTCAATTGGTTTCCAAGTGAAAGCAACTTGGTTGTTAGCTATTGAATGAACTAGTCCTTTAAGTCATTGAAACGCTCATAGTCCGCAGGAATGATAAAACTTCCGTGACTGGTGGATCGCATCGCTTTCGTTTTCTCCGTGTGATATGGGCTATATGGCTTCACCGCGTGCTCTGCGTTTGGACCGAGCGGAGAGGATCATGCACCGAAAGGAGGGGCCTTCTCGGTTCCCACATGACGACTACAAGTGACAGTCATTCTGGTTTGATTGCATTCATCGTTAGTGTGAGTTTGTATTGCATTGAGCAAACAAGGTGATTATTTTCAGTGTTGAATTGTAACACTTACGATGAGGTTCCATCGGTGTATTAGCGAACATGAATGTAGGCTATTTAATGTTAGTTACAAATGCATACAGTTGGTCATGTTAGTTCATAGGCTAATGTAATATGTTAGTTCATTGTTAGTTCTGTTCATCTTAGCTAGTTAACAATAATGCATGTTACATGTTAACCTGAATGAGACTACGTGCAAATAATAATATATGAATATCTCAGCGCAGCTGAAATTACAAATAATAAAATTGGGATTGTAGCGTAGATGCTGGAAAATCATGGCAAACGTTTAGACTTCCAATCAGACAGATATTTAAATGACTTAAACGTTAATTATGTTTTGAGCCCTCAATATATCAGTATGTCATACTATATGTATAGTGCACACTTTAAGGCACCAGCTGTAAAGGCTGTCAAAGTGTACAGCACAAACTGTTTTTTCCTCTACGAAACTACTACTTAACGACCAATACATTACGAAAAATAAATAGATGCATTCAAACAACAATAAATGTATAAAAAGCGTTGTTGGGTAAATTACCACATTATATATCCAATTTGTTATATAAAAATGTATAATACTAGGTCAACCCTGGCACAGAACTAGATCTGCTTTTTCCAATTATGCCCCATATGTGTGGAAAGAGTGTCAAAGGGTCTTACATATGGAACATAGCCTACACCATCTCTTGCTTTGTTTAAAAACATTTTAAAATCTGTTTTTATGGAAAAGAGCACATGCTTTTAACAGTTGATCAGGATTTTTTTGTCTGTTTTTTTCCTCTTTTGTTTGATGATGTGTTTTTGTTTGTGATCTATGTCCTTTGCTGCCTATCTTGACCAGGACTCCCTGGTGGAAGATATATTCTATCTCAATGGGACCTTCCTGGTTAAATAAAATAAAATGAATAATAAATAAAAAGTAAAACCATTTAAAGAATTAAATACAGTTTAAATGAAAGTCTGGATAAATAATAATATAAAATGTACAATAATTAACTACAGAGAACCCAATAAACTATACAAATATAACTAACTAAAAACAAAACCAGAAAATATAGGCTATTTTAAAAATCTACTTGACCAGGTTAAAAAATATATTTTTTTTTATTAAAAATGGACATACATTCTTTTCAAGTGGCAGGTAATTTAAACAGGGTTTGGAAAAATAATTGCCTATCCTACAGATTCTTAAGTCTCTTAAAATATTGCAAGATCAAAACCAAATCAAATCCCTTTATTGTCACTCAACCATATAAACAAGTGCAACAGTAGGTGAAAAACTTGGGTGCAGTTCCGGCCAACATGGCGGTAAGACAGATATGTAGATTACAAGTAACAAAGAATTACAATACTTTACAGTAGACATTTCTTGTACAGAAATGTTTACTGTGTAAATGTGTACAAGTGTTAGACCATAGTATAATGAATGACACACAATTTATATGTAACTACACAGCAGCAAATGTACACAATGTGCGTAGTGTACACATAATATTGACACATAATTTACATATAACTACACAGCAGCAAATGCAATGTGCATAGTGTACAGTGATTGGTACGTATTGTTCTGACTGAGTTCTTAATGGTTGTGCATGCTAGTGAGAAGATTGTGGGAGTCAAAAGTTTAAGAGTCTGACTGCTTGGGGAAAGAAACTGTAAGGAAAAACAATATAATACATTATGCAAAACTAATAAAAGAGGTAGCTATTAATAATGATTTAATATTTATATTATGCATTATTTGCCTTTTTTTGCAGGTTTACAGTGAAATTAAACATTTAGTAAGCTTTTCCTCTCTGTTCTGCCACCAGAATCTAACTATTTGTTTCCCATTTTATATTGAGACATTCTGAGCAATCATCTGAGCATTGTTTAAACTTTAAAGCACTGGACTTCTTCGGCAGGAGCGGCCCACAAAACCCAGCTCGCAAAATAACATAACACACCAACGCACTGATTCACAAACCATTCTATAGCACTATAATTCATAAATGTTAGTGTTTTTTAAGACTTTTCATGCCACCTTGTAAAGTCAATAAAACATTAAACAGTAAATGCCAGTCTAAGCAACAAATAGAAAATGACATAAAAGCCTACCTAAACATGTCAATGTAATATAAGGTCATGTATTTAAACTGACCATGACATGGCGTGCCTAGACTTTGCTTACAAATATTGTTTAACATCAGCTCTAAAGTCCAAAATCAACATTATATAAGTCTTAAAAAGTTAGTGTTTAGGATTTATAACTCGAGAAGAGAGGAGAGAATACATTTATCTCTTTGGGCTTAATAAGTAGCTTACTTATAAGCTTGATAAAAAACGCTTTATAAGCTAATTAAATACAAATTTGACTGAAAAATGAAGTCATTTCATTACCTGTGATAATAGTTCTGCAGTCCATGATAATAAAATGGACCATATACACACACACAGTCATATCTTATGCCTCATACGCTATAAACCTCAGTATGTTTTTAGACACGTTAACTCAAACACACGTCTTAGATTATGTGACAAACCAACGGCAAAACTCACAAAAGTGGTTTGCATTTCTGAATTTTACCATTTAACATTTTTATTGTAAAACCGTCGGCTTTGTTATGTTTGCCTTCTTACATCTCACTACACGCTCATCATTCAAACTGAATCGCTGCACTGGATTTGGAGCATGTTAAGCGCCAGCCTACCGACAGTATGTTCTGCCTCTTTCAATTTGATTGGTTGAAAGTTCTGACTATATTCTGCTCGGTCCGTGTAATTGAATTGGCTGTTTTTTTTTATTTGATTGGTCAATCTTTTGACATTGACGAGCGCTTGTTACCACTGCTGCATTAAACCACTGGGACACAGAAATCACAACAGCTAGTAACAAATGAGCAAAAGAAAATGATTATTGTTATTATTTCTTTATATCCCAACAGTGGGCCGGCCCACATTGAGCATAATTTTTTTAAAGTGTACTTTAAAAAACACAAACAGGTAGAAGGGCACCAACTGGATCAGAGGTTGGGTGTCATGTGAAGACAAATGTGATTCTCAAAAGACATCCATCACTGCTTATACTTGAATACCAAAATGACTTACCAGACAAGATTGTACTTGCTACAAAACCAATATGATTCATTGACCAACTATTTATACACCTTCACAGAAACAATGTTGTTTTGTTTTAAACACAATCAAGTAGGGATGTGACAATATTATAAATATTATCGTATCGCAATAGCAAAATTGCCTCAATATTATCTATGAAATGATAGATCTTCCGGGCCTTTGACATAGAGAATGTTAAACAATATAATAGATTTTCCTCTGTCAAGGTCCAGCTGGTGCAGTTTTTTATTTTATAATAGGGAGTCCTTTGACCTATCTCATACCTCAAAGCAACAGTTATGATTAGAGGATGAAGAAAAGAGGACAGGATATGACATGGTTAATTTGTACATAATTGCAATGTTCAGTAATTGTTTATTAAACACTTATGGCACTTTTTTCCAAGTCTTCATTTGTCTTTTTAAATATCGCAATAAACATTGTACCGTAGAGGTATTATCGTACTGTGAGATTTTGATATCGTTACATCCCTACAAACAAGTAACAAAAAGTTTAATTAAAAATCACATTTTAAAATAGGGATGCGTCACCTGTTAATGTTTTTAATGGGCTTAGATTGGATTAAATGATAAATATATGATTGTCCCTGAGATAATACGGCATTAGCAGTTAATCTTTTGGTATGTAATTTGCACAGATTTTAACAGTTACTATAAATAGTTTATCATTGGGTATAATTGTTTCTTAAGAATAATGTTTCCTTGAACATGGTACCCGGTCCCCATACAAAGGGTGTCCATTCCCAACCCACATTATGGTTTACCAAAAACAACTTTATGGTTGTTAAAGGAGGGAGAAAATGTAGAAATGTATAACATTAGCAATATTTATATATAACTTATTATATAAATGATCAATTGTTTAATTAGAACGTCAAAATGTGAAGCTTAGCCAGACATGCTAGATTAGTGTTCACTGCTGGATATATTTAACAATATCACCTTAAGCTTTAAAACGCATGATTTTTCCTAATTATTCAAGTGGCCATGTACATGTCAGCCACAATGAACACATTGACTACATTTACATGGACATCAGTAATCTAATTATTTGCCTTAATCTGAGTAAAACAATATTATGATTAAGGTGTTTACATGAGTTGCTTTAAGAATATACCTTTCATGTTCCCGTTTTAAATGTTATTGTCATGGTTTGGCCGTGTAAAGTGCACAACAAAAAACGTACTATTCCAAAAAGTCACTTTTAACAAATCCACAGGGAACAATGACAGGAGCAAGAAAACACAACCAAACGAAACAGAAATAATAGCAGACAACAAACTAAGGAGAACATGGGGTTTGAATACAAGGGGAATGCAATCAACAGAAACAGTTGCGAACTAATAGGTAACTATGGAAACAAGGGGAACAGAAACTGAATCAAAACAAAGCATAACCGTGACAGATAGTACATGTTTAATTAATGGCATACGTCATTATACAGTACGGCCCCACGCGACGCCATCTGACGTTCCCTCCAGAATTGCATGTATCAACAGTTCGTCTTTGCTATGGTACCACATACAGTTTTAATATTACGACAGCTTTAAATGCAGTTAATTATTTGTCATGATATACGTGCAAACAGACAACAGCGGATAAAATAATTTGTATGTGCATTTTAGGACAAAACAATGTCAGTGATGTATTTTAAGATGTGTCAGTGCAAGCTGTTTTCAGTTTAGACTGCTCTAACATTTATTTTAGTCTAGGACTATGTCTTAAATCCTGTACAGGAAACCACCCCTGAAGGTTTAAATTATGTTTTCTACACTCTAAAAAACGTTATAACAGTTTGTGTAGAAATTCTTTGGTTATGCAAACCTCATGTTGCAGCATGATAATGCACGGCCCCATGTTGCAAGGATCAGTACACAATTCCTGGAAGCTAAAAACATCCCAGTTTTACATGGCCAGCATACTCACCGGACATGTCACCCATTGAGCATGTTTGGGATGCTCTGGATCGGCATATACGACAGCGTGTTCCAGTTCCTGCCAATATCCAGCAACTTCGCACAGCCATTGAAGAGGAGTGGACCAACATTCCACAGGCCACAATCAACAACCTGATCAACTCTATGCGAAGGAGATGTGTTGCACTGCGTGAGGCAAATGGTGGTCACACCAGATACTCACTGGTTTTCAGACCCCCCCAATACAGTAAAACTTCACATTTTTAGAGTGGCCTTTTATTGTGGCCAGCCTAAGGCACACCCCTGCAATAATCATGCTGTCTAATCAGCATCTTGATATGCCACACCTGTGAGGTGGATGGATTATCTCGGCAAAGGAGAAGCGCTCACTAACACAGATTTGTGAACAATATTTGAGAGAAACAGGCCTTTTGTGTACATAGAAAATTTTAGATCTTTGAGTTCAGCTCATGAAAAATGGGGGCAAAAACAAAAGTGTTGCGTTTATAATTTTGTTCCGTGTATTTCGGAGCACTATAACCACAGGAGTATTGTCGCCTACGTTTTTTCCCTCTTTCTGGCGCTTGGGAGTTTGCGATCCCTTGGGGTCTGCCGTTACTATTTGAGCGCGATTGATGCGCATTAACATTTAAAAGGGTGATATACGGCTGAAATGAATATTATGGTTTGTTTTAGATGTAATGCAATGTGTATACAGGATTTAAGGTTGAAAAACGCTGTATTTTCCACATCCCGTGCATGTTTGTATCTCCTCTTTGCTCCGCCTCTCTGAAACATGCAGATTTTTTACAAAGCTCACGGCTCTGAAAGCGAGGTGTGTTGTGATTGGCCAGTAACCAGTGCATAATGATTGGTTGAATACTGCAAGTGTGTGACGGAAATGTAACGCCTCTTACCATATTTGTAACATCAGGTTCCTCTTCAGTTGTACTGACAGGTACGCCCACCTTACTTGCGTATACATTTGGGCGGTCTTAGTCCAATCAGACCACCAACTGACGTAGATTTGTGGGGGTGTGGTTACACGAGGCGTTTCAGGCAGGTCTGGGTGAGCATTCGCTTTTACATAGAATGCATATTTTGTTCCCACACTTCAATTTTAGCAATTTTACATGTCTAATACATGCATGGGCAACTTATAACACACAAAAGACAGAGAAAAATACGTATTTGCGTCATATGACCCCTTTAAATAACAAACCCGAGTAAACAACCGATGTCCAGTAATGCGCAACGTGGTCGTGAACAGACGGAGGTGGCCCATTAAAAGTTTTTGCATATGGGCCCGGAACCAACTTGCTACGTCACCTTAGAACCACCCCTGGGGCCCGTTTCAATAAGGAGGTTCAACCAACACAGAGTTAAAACGTGAACTCGGAGTTTAAAACCGAGATGCGAAACTTTGAGTTTTTGATTTCATAACAGCTGATTTGAGTTAGTTCCATCAACTCTGGGTAGACTTACCTTGAGTTAAGCGCTTGTCATGATCGTAGTGGTGAGACATGGGGACAAGGATAGAGGATCCTTGTCCCCATGTCAGGACAGAAAACACAGGGGCATTATAAGGGGATCAAATCAAGAGGGGAACAGGTGCAGGGCATGAAATCATTAACAAGCAATAATGAGGAAAGGAGGACAAAGACGAGACCAGAGAGAGGACAAAGACGAGACCAGAGAGAGTACATGAGATGTCAAAACAAACAATGGCATGTCTCTTTCTACACAAACATGAGGCTCTGCCATGATCCTGCCACAAGACCAAGAAAGACATGACATCATGACAGCGCTTGCACCACAACTAAGACAAGCCATGATCAATGGAGCTCCGATATTATGATTCACCATGGCAACGGCACCAAAGAAAAAGCAACATGGCGGCAGAAAGCGATTGAGAGCGAGGAACACTTTCCGCTCTGCATACAGTGCATTTACTAATGTGCTTTAATGTGTAAATGATTTGAGTTTAAATTGATAAAAAGATAAATGTACCAATAAACAAACAAATTAATCTGTAAATGAATGAATAAATGAATGAAACAACAGAATAAATAAATCCAAAATAATAAAAAAAGATCTTATGTTCTCACTCGTCATGAGTAGTCTAGTGAGGCCTGTGAGACGTCATGGTGTATAGGACACTTGTTAGTGTGTCAGACTCTCGTGTCAAAGTCAGAGTGATCATCGGCTCGGAGCAGTTTTGGATAGGAAGGATTCACGTCTAAATTAATTGTTTATTACCTTTATCACTGCATTTGTCTGTATTTATTAATTTCTTTATTCATGCACTTTATTTACACACTTTATTAAGTCTTTTCTTATCCTCCATAGAAAACTAACATTTGTGAGACCATGTAAGGGAAAGAATCTGCTCTGATGTAATAGACGGCCACTATGGCTCATGTTATTGATGTTAAGATGGATGAGATATATTTTGATACATCTAATTCACTGTAAAGAAAAATGGTACAGTTGTAATAAAAATGCACAGGGAAATGACAAAATTCTACTCTGGTCCTAAATTCCTCTCCTGAAATCAAAGAACAAATGAATGCAGCCTCTTCATGAATCCTCTATAAAAGCACATATAAGTCACTGAGATGGTCTCCGTGTGATCAAAATGTGTGCCATGAATGACTGTATGAATGAATGAATGAATGAGTTACACCACTTGTGCTTTAAAAGGGGGAGGAGATGGAAAGAAAACTGTGTTTACCAAAGAAAACCTGCTCCCGACCAGGTTAGGTTCACAGAGTAAGTTGCTACGGTTACTGACTCGGAGTATAAGTTACCTCTCTTTTAGAAAAGGGCTTGAGTTACCCCGCTTTCTCGGGTTTGACATGCCTCACATTCTGAAACAGAAAACCCAGAGTTTCCCTCATTTCAGTGAAAGAGGACCTAAAATGTTTCATTTTTGACATTTAAACAAATATGTAACGAAACAGTACATAATAATAAATTAATATAATCTATCATAAGACACATGAAATGAACATTAATTAATGTAAAAAAATGTGGGCGTTCTAATTTTCACAATTAAAGTCAATAGGAAAAGTGTGACCCCTACAGGTCAACAGGCTAAGATGTAAAGACCAATGAATTCTTCATCATTATTTGTTTACACTGCAACAAAATACTAATAAATAGGATGGCCAAAAATAATAAATAACAAATATAATAATAATAAAATAAATAACATGTTCGCAAAAATAACCCAAAACTTGGTTATTTAATAACCCAACAGTTGGGTTAAACTTGTAAACATATATTGGGTAAAAATAACCCAAAAGTGGGTCGGTGCTATAGTAACTCAGCATTGGGTTATCTGTTGGGTCAATTTTAACCCAACTGTTTTCAGTGAGTGAATTTTAGTAGATTAGCATTTCTGGATTCCAAAAGTGAAAGAAGAGTGCACCAGCTATGCTGTAGTAAGGTTTTCCTTATTCTTAGTATTAGTAGGCTATATTTTTGGACTCAAAAATCAAGTGACAGTATTGTTTTCATGTGAATACATTCTTGGTTCAACATTCTTTTTAAGTATCAGGTGAATATAAAAAGTTGCCCACAGACACATTGAGAACCCCCTTATCTCTGGGATTGTACAATAGCCTATGTCTTTATAAAAACAGGGAGTAAAATGAGGAGAGTTTAAGGAAAGAATAATTGACGACAGCCTGTAAAGTTGATGCACACCCGAGGTGTTGCGTCGTGGCCGTTTCACCTCGGTGTGCATTAACTTTCGAATAATTGAATGGACCGGAGTCAATTATTCCACTTATACCACGGTTACCACACAACAGGACACTGTTCAAATGTTAAATTTCAACATTTGTCATGTTATCATCTTTAAAATGCTGTTGATGGTAGGACTACTTTCTTGGGCATCTCACTTAAAGCGTCCGTTAGAGCGAACGGACTCGGAGGCTTGAGCCACTGCTACCGTGCTACGTGTGTGCGAGAAACCGCGCCCACATCTGCGTGTTTACAATAATGTGCCAGGGATAATAATCTTATTTATTCCTCGTATTGTTTGTATCACCAGCAGTAAAAAAAAATCTTGCAAACCTTTGAAAGAGTACGGTCTATCAAAATATATTTGTTATCAGTTAAAAGCAGCATGAAGAGGAAAACGAACCAGGCTATCAGTGTTTATATTTTATTTATTCAATTTCAGTATATGTATTTCTTGTTATAAACAAAACCGTGTGCGCGTTTCCATTAACAGTAAAGTTTGACATTATAAACGTCAGATCAAGAGAAGGGTGCTGTGTGAGGTGATGGCCTGTAGGCTACGCTAAACCTTTCTGTTATTTAAACTTGGCGAAGTGATATGGAACTGTAATGCGGTCGGCAGACCTGGAACACCTTCATATGTGTGCATTTATACCCACAGAATGTTTGCCAACCAATCAGATTGAAGCATTCAACAGCCCTGTGCTATAAACAATTTTAATAAATGCTCAGTCTGACTAGAAACAGATTCACAGGCGTTAGAACAAAGTGGAAATACGGTTTCAAAACATTGCCCTGTAAAACCTCAAGACTGAAACATTCCCATCGGTATCTATTGTTGAGTCTATAAGATAACACACATGGGTTACGGTTAACAAATTCACGTCCTATAACTGTCACTATTCGCTTGTCATGGCCCAAAACTTTCATGTAATGGCCCCAATTGTCCTATGTAACAGCGCTGGGTGGCCTATGTCCAACGCATGCACAGGTAAAGGACTTGTAAACAAGTAAAATGGTAAAAATGGAATGAACAGAAATTAGTTTTATATATATTTTTAGGGGGTGTCTTAATGTTTTGTGGTGTTCTGTAACTGGCCATTGACCTATTTCCTGTAAGTGATTTAACACCATTTGTCTCCAGCTGTTTCCAGTCAGCCGGTCATTATTTACACATACGGCAATCCCATGATTTTAAATTTTGATTTTATTATCCATCCTCCAAACCCACTTGTCTTCTGTAGGGTCCCATGTGACATGGAGCCTTACAGTAAAAGCATCTTGGTCCACATGTACATCCTGCACATATAGCCAGTGGCAAAAGACACGCCCACACCCTTGAAGCAGGAACCTTTTTGCTGTGAGACATTCCTGTCACTCTTCTCTGATGTTGACATGGGACATTGAAATCAAACTTCCTTGTTCTGCTGTTCCAGTGAAACGCCACCCACCAGCAGCTGTGAGTCACAGGGCACACAGATAAGACCCCCCCCACACACACACAGATAAGACCCCCCACCCCACCCCACACACACACAGATAAGACCCCCCACCCCACCCACACACACACACACACACACACACACACACACACACACACACACACACACACACTCATCTACCAGCTTTGATTTCTGCAGCGCACAGTCAGTGACACACCTCATACATATTGCATCCCATACAACTTACATTTTAAATATTTACTGTCGTATACAATATTTGGTACATTTGACCTTTTACTATGTTATAAAAAATTGAAAAAGTTAAAAGACTCCATATACAGAACATAGGAATAACCCTCCCTTGACTCCACCGCCACGTTCATATTCCGCCAGATCAAATTCCCAGCCAAACAGACACAAGAGTCAAAGAAATGCATGTAACTCTGTCAACCAAATCTGCAACTCTTGTCCAGACAAGTGAGAAAAGAGTTTGATAAATGAGAAAGCAAAACTAAAAGGAATTCCTGTTAACTCTGTCATGAAAATGGCTTGTGGTATCATTATAATTCGTCTTTAAAAAACAACCAGATTTTAGATTATATTTCTCATTTTGCTTAACCCAAGCGAATGGTTATGTTGGGTCATTTAACAATATGGGCCATTTATTAATATACAGTAAGTGTCCTGTCAAAATTTTGAGGGATTCCCTTATCTGAACAATACAACAGCATAAGATTAAACAACAGTAAAATAGGAAATAAGTAGAATGAAAAATGAATAAAAAAAGAAAATTATTCCCTGATATGCTGCGGTTTGCCTTTTTGCTAAATAATCGTATCCAATAAATACATTAAATGCTGTGTGTTGCCCATCTTGTACCATATTTCTTACATTTCGAGGGGCCAATAAAAGCAAATATTGAGCAAATAAGCTCTCTAGACATCACTTATTCACTACTGTAGATATAAGAGGCGAAATACGAATCTCTCTTGTTGTGTCCGTTACATAAAATCTAAATCATAACATTTATTTCGAGGCTGGAATGCAACAAGTGACTTGAATTTTATCAGGTGACTTGGTGGTACAGTGAGGAATATTGTTTTACCATGTGATGCTATTGTACTGTATTGCTCATGTGCTGACAATAAAAAACTACCGCGTTCCAGCTGTGGTGAATAAAGTTATTCTAAACTTTGATCTTCTAATCAGTATTTAATTAATCACAAATACTTTTATTGCATTACCAAGAACAGCCAACGTCTATGTCTCAGTCACTGACGGAGACAAAGTGAGTCACGGAGCCAGAGTGAACCACTGAGCACTTAATCATAAGTTGCATAATATGATGATGATGGCAGTAGATGGATGATGGTGAAATATAACAAACATGTCTGGAGACATAAGTTGTGTTTACACGGCGACCAAAAGATGGCGCTGTCGTCTCTACAACACAACAGAATGATTTTTCTATGCACATGTGAAGCATCATAAAGGCAATTTCTTATTCTTTTGAACACATCGTCAATGGTTTGGTACATTCTTGCAATTGATTAGCCTATGTACAACTGTCTTCTGTTTCCTACATTATAAATTGCTTATGTATTGTTGATCAAAGTAGGCCTATATTATACTGGTTCTTTGTTAAATAGTTCCACTCCTCAAACATCTAGAGTAGACATTAGTTTATTGCATAATGGCTGGAATACACTACAAGACTTTTAAAATCTGAACAAATTTTTTAAAAACTAGACATCACACACTTGCAGCCTTTTGGAAAGTTTCAGATAGAAACACACTAACTGATCAAATCTGCAGACTGGCACAGACTTTCTGCAACAAGTCCAGACTGAAAATCTGAGCGAAAGTGTTTAGTGTATTTTAGCATTAAGTTGTCGATTTTTCTTCATTTGCGATGCCTTGTCTTTTTCTTTTCTGTACAACAATGACACAGACCATCAGTAAAAGCGGAAATGTGAACGCTTTGCCATCTCCTGCAATGAAAATCTCACAAAGTGTTTTAATCGTGTACTGTTTAAACTGATATACAGTACCATACCTGCAGCCTTGGCTGCATCATTGTCAAAATAACCACAGTTTACATCATAGTCAACGCTGTTGTGTTGACAACATTTCACTGCCTTGTCTGTGTTTTTATTTTTTAGAGATAAACTTAGAAGTTTAAAGTCCCCGTGAACCGGAAGTTGCGATTGTTTTTACTTCTATTTTGACGCATTTACGAGTGAAATGTAATTTCTCATGAGAAAATTAGTGGGCGTGGTTTTCGTCTTTCTCTGCAGTTGTTTGGATGTATAAAAACACCCGTTGCATTTTGAAATGGAACTGGCAGCAGCCTGACAGTTGAAGGGGAGGAGTTTACAGATGCTCCGCCCAAGCCGTCTAACATACCTCCTTTAAGATGGATAGTCAATGGAAGGAAATGCATTTTCAGATTTTAACTAAAGATTATGTAACTCCGAGACTTTTACTCTTGGCATGGGTAGCAACCCCTGAGCTTTAAAGGGACAAGATTTCCCCCAAAATAAGAATTTATTAGGACAAGCAAATAAATTATCCAACAAAAAACAAAATATATAAATTTATTCCAATAAACGTAGGGCGCACACGTACAGGGACCGGTCAGCGAAGGAAAATAAACTAAAACAAACAGGAGGAACAGCGAACAAGTACACACAAAAAAACACAAAAATGCACTTTATAATATTACACTTTAAAACCCTCCACACCCTACATAAAAACACAGTTGTAATTACCTGCAGCACTGATATCAACACTGGACCGATTTCCATGATCAAACCACCCGATATTACCGATGGTCTATAAATCCGTGACGCACGTGTCTGCATTAAAAACATAATACCTTAGTTGAGTAGGCTAAAGCAATGTTTTGTGAACGCTGGGAAAACCCCCACGCTATTCACGCACCTACCTGCTCACACAAACTGCGTCCACACATACGAACAAGGAAGTACTACCAAACAGCACGATGTTCACATTTGCATTAAACAGGATACGCGATTTCAGACAAGGCTTTGTGACCATAAAAACAACATTCCCTTAGCCTACCCGCTCCGGGTCATAGCCGTGCACAAACGACAGCCAGAACATGCCGGAAGGCTTCCACGCGCCTGCTATCAAACAAACGGACCGGACCTCATATTTTGGCGTCCTCTCAAATGCCTGCTTATAAACGTTCCAACCATATACTCGGCCACGCCCTCCAAGCAAAAGGAGCCAGCTCGCCGGCTACAATAGGCCCTTTTCACTATGACGTCACTTAATTTCCGCCTGTTCGCAAAGCAGTGTATCATAACATCCGTCTTGCAACAAACAAGAAGAAGAAGAAGAAATTCCGTTATGCCGTCGCGCTGGAATTTAACAACAGTGAGAAAAACACTGACACAACACTTATTCAAGTACTTATCCTAGCACCTTAGCTAACACAAAAAGAAAACAAAACACTTACCTTCATAATCAAACAGGTACTGTTCAACGAAGAATTTGTATCCTTTCTCTAGCTTTGATCTTGTTGTTAGCGAAAATTTGTCTGCAAGACGTTGTACATCATCTAGACGTATTTGTGGCAGATGTGCAAGGGACTTGGTCAACTTCATTCTGAGGCGCGAGCGGAAGTAACTTCTTCTTCTTGAGTTTTACTGGCGGTTGGCAAACCAGTTTATAGGTGCATTACCGCCACCTTATGAACTGGAGTGCTAGCGGAAGTAACGATACACTGCTTCGCAGCAGATGCGTGACGTCATGTGAAAAGGGCGTATTATGAGGGCACACAGATTTCTAAAAGAGAATGACCACATTGATAAACTATTTACAATAAACGCTGCAATGTTTCATGAAAAAATAGGCGTTTTATTTTTTTATTTCACTGGGGCAAGTTACACGGATTTGCAGGTAATCCATTGTGTCGTATTATTTGTACAAATCGTTTTGAGAAATGCACATGCTGTGTACACGCTAAGGATGATTCAAGAAATGTATGTAAGCACAAACAAACTTTACGTACCGTGGCTAGCTGTAAAATTGAAGACAAAATGTCTGCCAGCTTACCTTAATCACATGGTGGGTGGAGTTTTGTTTACGAAGTAACAAGTCGGAACAGTCAGGCCGTGAGAATATAGCGTAGAGCAGATCGCATGTCTTCCGATTAGACCGAGCAGTTTGCGAGTAAAGTTAAGTTACTGATGCTCAGTTGAGTAAGGTCGCCATGGCGTTAGCATTTGGATTTCACCATATAACAGCACCATCCAAACACAGGGATAAGCCTAACGTTACACCTAAGCCTACGTGCTCCTCTTTATCAAAAACACTGAAGTTCACACTATTCTTGTTAAATCGTTAAAAATATTTTTTTAGGTTTATGTGATGAATATAACATTTAAACTAAAATGTTTGTCACATTTGAAACTATTTTAGTGTGCTTATATACTTGAAGCTTTAGTGTGCAAATAATATAGCTTTTTCTGACGGAAAGAATCTTCTAGCAGTGATTTAACAGAAAAGTCACCGATCATTTGCGCCAAAAGACGCCGCGCAGATCCAATAGAATGATGTCACCCCAAATCGAATGCCGACCGTGGTGCACATGCGCAGAACAAGTGAGCTCATCTATCTCGACCAAAAGTGTGATTTTCTTTTACAAGAGTGTGCCAAAAGAAATGTGTAATATTTACATACGGTCGTTTCTTATTTACACTCTTAAACAGCTAGGGAATATTATTTATAGTGGCTTTAAGCTAAACTCTTGTTTTTCGTTAATGATGTAACTGTCACGTGCATCCAGAACTTTCTAAACAATTATTACAAAACAGCCATGAATTAAATGTATCAGTAAAATCATTCAAGGTAAAGAATACATGTCGTGCCAACGTACTGCCGGTAGATGGTGCGCTTTGAACGAGTACAGTGCCAGACTTGCGTGCGTGTGCGTCCGCGTTCGCGGATGATGTTCGGGATGCTGGTGGTACAGAAAAAGAAGCATCCCTCCGTTGCCTCCTCTTTCATTAGCCGATGCTCGTTCCTCACTGAGTCGACGTCCAGAGAGCACTTCGTTTCCCCAAATAACCTCAACAGGGCATGAGCGCAGGACTCTTATCCAGTTGAATTTCGGATTTAACACGGGGAGAGTACAGCGTCGTTCCCTGGACATCAGTTGGTAAGTGTAAATGTCATTCCATTGCACTCTTTCAACATCGGTGTTTGTTTTAAAGCACTGTTTTATGCCAGTTCTGCGTCTGGTTAAGATGCCTTTCCATGTTGGTAAATGATGGAGGATAGTAGCGCAGTATGCACAAGAGCTGTCTCATTAGAGGGTCTAAATAAAAGACGTATTGTAATGCGTTTAATGCGATCAGTTTAACAATAGATTATGGCATTACGGCTCATTTGGGTAGATTGACCCAAATATGAAATAGGAGATGGGTGAATGAAAGATGTTTGATCATTGACGGATAATATAGGATGTTTTAAGGATTTGCTCTTAAACACCTGAACAAAGCTCCTGAGCCTTAAGCCAGGTGTGCACAATGCGCACATTATTCCAAGTAAAGAGTTGTAATTTTAGGAAGGCCCTTTCTTTTCTCCTAGAAAACTGTGGGGCGTATGGAGTCAATGTGAATTTCAGATGAAATCTGAATGGTTTTTTCTACTTTATATAGAGGGACCCAATTGGGTTTGCGCTGAACAGACAAAAAGCCCCTATGAAATGCCAAGAGGTCTACAAATATATCCCAACAGCTCAGTTTTGTCCATTCCTAGAACATCCTGAAAAGGTTTCGGTGACATTTCTGTGCTGTACATTTATGAAAAGACTACAATTAAAGTGTCATACAAAATATTTGGTGTGCCAGGAGCAAGATTATAGCCGTAGTATGAAGCCATAGAGTTGTCTAAGTATAGCGTGTCCAACGCAAGAGGTGAGGTTCTGCCTTCTTTCTGTGATGTATGCTTTGAGCGTGCCCATATGTCAAGTCTGTTGTTGTTTACTATGGCATTAATTGGCATGTAGGTGTAAGTATTTTGCAGTGCCGCAGAGGAGGTGATGAAGCTTTTCCATTAGTGGCGAATACAGTATTGACTTACAGAGCTGACTGACAGATCTTTCTATGGAGTGCCTGATCCCATCTGTAAATGAGCTCATTAACTGAATCTAAACCGAATCAAAGGCATGCAATGTAATGTACAATGATCGTGGTCTTCGCAAATGTCATGCTTTGGACTGAGATCTACAATGCATGATAATGGGATGATGGATGTCTAAGGCTTAGAGACGCTGTTTATCAAAACATCTCACTTATCTCATTGCCGTGTGTCAATAACTGAAAGCACACAGCGTAGGAGATAACATCAAGATTCACTCCTGTTTGCCTTTATTGGGCCTGAGGATTTGGCCAGATTGATTTTAAGTCTACCCGTCTGCCGCCATTAGACGCGACTCTTGGTTATAATTTGTATCTCGCTCACATGGCAGCCTGTAAAATCAGCATGTGTTTGGCGATCAAACAAGGACAATGTGTGAACGTTTTCTCACAGATATGCATCACATTAACAGAAGGATCTCGTGCCTGTCTCCAAGGCCGCTGTTTATAGATGACGATCAGCATGGCCAGGTCAACAGACAAGAACGCTGTTGGGTGAAGATGCGAAATTCGTCGTCAATGTAATTATACGCAGTTCTGATGATTCATTCGCCCAAATGGACTGATGTAGTTTTCTATTGTACCTCTGCAGCCACTGGTCCGTCGGTGCCTGTCATAGGTTTCAATGTGGAGATTGCTAATGAGTTTAGCTATCAAGGTCTCCAAAGGCTGATTGAGCACCGCGTTGAAGAAGCTGTCATTCCTTTTTTCCTTGATATGAATTATTTATTTCAAGGAGCTCTAGGTGAGCAATATGTTGTTAACTGTAGGACACATCTCAGGTTCTGGGTTAACATGAGTGATGGTTCCGTTTTAATTCATTACCGGTGCCACATTTGGCATGTGCACTTGACAGCGACACATGACAGGATCAGGTTTTAAAGGGATATTGCATACTTGATAATGATATTTAACAAACATGAGGCAGTGCTGGGCGAGTGACATGCTTTGAAAATGATGTCACTTTAGCGAACTCATTAAGTGTGATTCGGTGAGGTCATTGCCGCTAACAGGAATGGGTTCAACACCAGACGTAATTCTGCACACGACCGTAGATTTTAATGAGACGATGGCCTCAGTTTTGATAAGCTCTCACAATTGTTTAAATAAAAAATAGCATGTATGGCTATGGCATAATTTAACTTGCATTTGTGTAATTATAGTACAGCTTGTGTAAATGTATGTTTTAACAAACTTTTGAATGAACGACTAAATTAAATTGCTATATTTTTACATACAAAATTGAGTGGTATTTGCCTGCGAAGTGTGCTTGAATCAAGTTGATAAGGTGTTTTTAAGTGTGTTGTTAAGGTGTTCAATGGTTCTAGGTTGTTGCTTACTAACTTATTTACTGTACCTAACATACATTTTAAAACCCATATTAACTATGTGATTTTCAACCGGTGGACATGTTTTTTACTTCTAAAACTATTGAGTCGTAGCAATAGTGATGCTTGCCGTAGATAAAATAAGCTGGGACACATGGGGTAGGGTGGGAACTGTCTAAGAAAAATTAGGACGTCTGGTCATCTAGTCCCAGGGGGTTTTGAGTACAGGATGAAGTGTGAAATTGAGAGTCGTAAATGAACAGTACGTAGGCCTATGCTCTTGATAACTCTGTTCTTTAAATCAAGTTCATGTATACAAAATACAAATGTATGAAAAAGTGGACTTATGACAAAGGGGAGCCTAAGGTAAAGTTTTTGTTTTTGCACACTGAGCACCCATTCAGCACCAAATGATTGGCAATGGTTATCATATCAGCCTTTGCATAGGAACTAAGCATCAACACCCAGAACATTTCAGCTATATACTGTATGTTAGAACCAGAGACCCAGTCACTTTGTAGAATTCTGTTGTTAGACTAAAGGTCTTTGCGCATACGGTCTGAAATTTTCGCATGCGTTTTTTCGTATTTGGCTCTCGTTTGTACGGTGTCTCGGAATTGTTAAAAAAGGCCACTGAAAATGCTTGACGGATGCGAACAACGCAGAAAATCGAACCCGGTCCGAATTTTTTTATGACGGACGAAAATATCGGAGGCAGTGTGTAAGTGTGATTGACACAATGTGAGGTCGTATTTATTTTTTAACGTGCAGAAATTTCGGACGCAAATTTCGGACTCAGTGTGCAATGGGCTTAACAATACAGTTTGAAACTTCCTAAGCACTATTATTATACAGTCCGATGTAGACACAGTGTTATATGTCAAAATATCAAGGATAGTTTAACTCCATATGACATGACTCCTTCATTTTTTTGTAAAAACCCAGAGACAAATTTTTTGAAGTAGGTTTCTGCAGAACACGGAGGGGGCGTTTCTCAATTGTGGGGCGTTTTTTAACCAGGGCGTTTCTCAACCATTCAAACAAAAAGGGCAGAAGCCTATCTCTGAATTATTGGGCGTTTCTAAATGGGATAGGTGGTTTTCAAACGTCCAATAGGAGAAGGGAATTGGCAATCGTCCACTTGATTTTTGCAAATCAATTTTAAGAGATTGAGGAACACCTGTAATTGAGAAACGCCCCCCTTTGTTCTGCAGAGACCCCAGTCTTGAAGATTTAGGTATGCGTGACATCAGTGGATAACACTGGAAAGTAGCACTTTATTACAAAATCCAGTTAAATTGGTGTTCTTCATTGTTCCACTTTTGTATAAGGGTGGTTTTTGGTTAAAAACTTGATGGTGGGTCACGGGTTCAAACCCCATGGAGCACATATGCTGATAAAACGTATGGCTCGAATGCACTGTAAGTCACTTTGGATAAACGCGTCCGGCAAATGCATTCAGTGAATGTAAAAATGTAAATGTAAAACAGACAAAAGAGCTTTTTCTGCTTGTTTAGCGGAGGGAGTTTTTGGCGTATTAATTTGCACAAACAATACAGTGCTTTAAGTGTTGTTTTCATGCTGTGGAGGGAAATAATTCTCTGACCAACTGATCCTCATTTGCTGAGTCAGCGGAGTCCTTTCTGTGTGTGTCTGTGCCTCTAACCATATTGATTTTTGTGGAAAGGGTCTAAGAATCAAACAGCAAACGCTCACTGGGGAAAGAGGGGGTTAATCAAACTGTGCTGTGGATTCTCTTCTTTCAGAACGAAATATTTCCAAATGTCTCGGCGTAGCACCTGAATGTGCCTCGGTCCTGTCACGATGAGAGAACCCAGTCGTAACCAAGCATCTCTGCCGGCTTGCACACCTTGGGCGGAAAGCGTTCATCAGCGAGCCGGCTATTTTTAGACTCTTATTTATAGCCCTATAGAAAATGAAATCAGATGCACGCCTTTGATTGACAGTCGGCTTCGGTGCAATGAAAAAGATGTCTAGAAAGGATCTAAGAGACGAATTTGACAGAGCAATATCATAAGGCCTCATTTTTAACACCTGGCTCTGAGGCTGTGTCTTGTGGGTATAATATTGGCGCGAAGCTCGACTTGAAAAATTGTATAGCGGAGTGTCTCGTGCATAATGACTGAAATGCTTTAGCATGAATGAATCTTATTTAGTTAAGAACTTGCTGCGTGTTTGTTTTTACCATCTGATTGGCAGGATCTGTTGCAGACGGGGTGACCTCAGGGACCCCCAGCAGAGGGTGGACTGGTTTGCAGATTATCTCGGTGCTCCCCGAGGTGCAGCCCGCACAGTCACGCTTCATTGCGTGTAATTATCAAGGATGAAACCATTTTCCAAGCGTTCATCTTTTTTTTCCCCTCCGATCCCCTTGTGCCGTACCCTCGAAATGCAAAAATGGCTCCACTTCATAGGAGTGTTATGCAACTAGTCAGGTGACTTGACCAGAAGTGAGTAGAAGCCGGGTTTTAATTCAGCTTAATGCTGTGCCATTCACGCCTTCCAAACTAGACCTCCTTTGTGTCAAACGCTCCGTCAGAGTGATCTCCGGTGTGTCTGTGTCCTTGGGTGTAGAGCTGGTCGCTGGGGCGTCAATTGAAGCCCCTCTGTGGAGCAGTCTCCTGGAAACCGTAGCAACCATTAGCAGCGTGGTTACCATGACATCTATCTAGTGAGGCAGGGTTCCTGGCTGGACTCCACTGGGAGTTGTGATGGAGGCATTTAGAGGGAACCGGGACCAACCGTTGTGACCAAAAGAGTTTTTTGATATTGGGATGAAGGCTTAGTTTTATATTAACAGCGGTGGAGAGATGGGAAAAGAAATCAATTTTCTGTAAGATTACACGCCCACGTGATGGCAAACATCATCAATTGGATTTCCTCAATGTTTTGGTGGTTATTTAGAAACCTGGGTCTTATTTATGATTACCTCAATCACAAACATGGCACAGCCCGAACAATCCCGAGAAAATCAATCAGAAGAAGAGTTGGGAATGGAAAGGCCATACAGTACCGTCGTGGATTCATTGCCATCAGACAGGGAAGATCAGGATGTGTTTCTAGGGTCTTGTTTGTTGAATGGGGTCTGTGAGCAGTCAGTGACCATGCAGTAGACTTTGAATACATCACAATGACAGGTTCAGCTCGCTGGCCTTGTGAAGTGTAGGGTTGAGTGGTCATGTCGGGTCCTTATCTGTTGAGAGGATACATTCGTCAGGGTTCCATGCAGAGGTCAATAACGCTTACGGAAATTTATTGTGTTGTATGTGTTATGTTTTAGGGAGATTCATATAATAGTCGTTTTTATTATATAATTATAATGATTATTATTAATAATTACATTTTTAACATTTAAATTTCATCCCAAACATGTTCTTCTGCAGAACACGAAAGAAGATATTTTGAAGAATGTTGTAACATTGACTTTCCCATTGACTTCCATTGCATGGGCACAAAACCACTGAAACATTTCTCAAAATGTCATCTCTTGTGTTTTTACAGAAGAAAGAGCCGTATACAGATTTTGAATGACGTGAGGGTGAATAAATGATTCATTGAAATTATTTTTAGGGGAACTGTCTCATTAATGAAAATGAAAATTCGTTGTTTGGAAAAGTTGTTCCAAATCTGTATCAATTTCTTTGTTCTGTTAAAACAAAGAAAGATATTTGGAAGAATGTTAGCAACTGAGATTTCTGGGGCACTATTGACTATTATTAAAATGGTAGTCGAAGGTGCCTCAGAACTGTTTGTTTTCCTAAATCTTTCAAACATCTTCTTTTGTGTTCAACAGAACAAAAAAAAATACAATAATTATTTTGACTATGGTAGTCAATGGTGCCTCAGAAATCTCAGCTGCTAACATTCTTCTAAATATCTTTCTTTGTGTTCATCAGAACCAATACATGTATACAGGTTTGGAACAACTTGAGTGTGAGTAATTCATGACAGAATATTCATTTTTGGAAGAACTGTTTCTTTAAGGTGTTTTGTGTTGAATTCAATCTGTGCCTTGCACTGTTTAAAAGTTGAATGAAAGTTCTTCTTTACGTTTTGATAGTCTTCCTCTAATAGCTTTATAATGTAACCTTTGCACAGAAGAAATATTGACGAATTGCTTGTGATGTTTGGAAAATAAATACATGTAAATGTAAATGTAGAACATACTAAACAACAACTTTTTTGCCGTCAAAATGTGTTGCTGGAAAAAGGCAGGGTGTAATTGAAGTTATCTGCTCTATGGCACTGTGGTATGGTAAAGTGAGCATGAGAGAGAGAGAGAGAGAGAGAGAGGGGTTGTTCTGTTTCGCTTTGTTTAACCAAGTGTGTTGAGACGGTGATAAGGGTGAGAAAGGGATGTAAAGGGGATTCAAGCTCATCTGGCTGGGTACTTCTTTCTAGTGTTCGAATCAGGTTGACCTTGAAGATAATATTGAGCCTTATCCCCGTTTGTCACAGGCGAGAAAAACTGAATCTATTCTCTAAGTGCCGTGCTGACTACAGAGTCACGATGACCTCCCATCCTCAACCTCAATAGCCTCTGTTGTTTTTTCTCCCAAATCCCTGTTTTATTTCATTTTATCAGTGTTATTCAGCAGTGTGCCACCTTGCTTAAAAATATAAACGGGCCAATAGCAGATTAAGTCTTGTGAGATTGAGGTTTTATCTCATTCACTCCAAGTCCAATGGCAACGAATGGCATTCTTTCTGTCTGTGCCATCAACAAACCTCCCAACAAACACAGGGCGATAGAGGAACACTGTCATATATGTGTGCGTATGGCTTTCTATGAAAGTAAAAGTGAACTAAAGGACAAACTTTGAGCTTTGAGACAAAGCCTCTTGGAGACACCACAAGGCACAATGAAACGGTTTTGGAGAATAAAATATTCTCAAAGGGAACTGGTAGGACACCCACAACACAGCACAAAGTGCATCTTAACGGAAAGCCGAAGAGGAAGTGGAATGGTAATCTCCAGGCCCTCAGGAATGGAAATCAGAAGCGTTTCCTCTCCGCTCGACGATGGCATTCCTTCCACTACTAGTGAATTTTCTGACGCCACCACGCGCCGATGAAATGAAATAATCAATGTGGTAATCAGGGGAATTAATTTAAGATCTGCCGTCTCGCACAGCTGCTAATTACTGACGCTTATGATTGCATTGCTGATGAGAGTCACCCGTTATTATGAAGAACGGCTTATTGCACAGTGCCAGAAGAGCCACTTTTATATGCTCGCCGTGAGTTTGCGACAGTCGTTCGTAACAAACAGATTAGACACGATCTTGCGGTGATGAATGGCAGGACTATTCTCCACATATCTGTATCTTAATATGATAGTTAGGCTTCTTATATCCATGCGAAATTAGTTCCCACCCAGTTTTTTCCCGTAAAGCTCGGTTCACGTCGAGAACGAGATGCTGTTTTAGCCGCAGCCAATTTCCCAACTTTGTTATTTCGGTACACGTGTGGTGAAGATGAGACGGAACAACGGTTAGATGAATTAGCAAACCACAGGCAGCTAATTGTGGCAGGGCGTCCTCATGCCTGGTTGCTATTGAGATCGTCCTTTCTTAGCTGGAAGTCAAGACATGATCCTCCCTTGCCAACCTTTATCATACAGGCTCATAAGCACGACCAAGAAAGCTTATCCACTGTGTGAATGGCTCAAGGAGGTCGGTAAGGTTACTCAGTAAGATCTTGGAATCAGGTGTTGATTTTCAGAGCACTTGGTTTGTATTAGATTATAGATTTGGAATAGGGATGGTATTTGATTTGACACACATACAAAGACAGGGGGGATTTTTGTTCATTACAAACCTCTAAAAAGGATGGTCTATAATAATAGTTTGGACATTTTGGACCTTATGTCCGAAGGTTGTGGTTTCAATTCGAAAAAGTGTTCATTTCTTAAACCTCTTCAGTTCAAACCCATCACTGGCAATCATAGGGTGAATTTCAGTCCTTGATTTCAAATGACAGAAGCTGGTGTTGTGACATAGACGCCTTACAATTTATTGTCTGCCAGACCTCTCCACAGGATTCAAAGGCCTTCCCTGTACGTTTAGAGAAAATTGAATTATACTGAAATTGAATTATACTGTATGTATAACTTTGAATGTAATATCTGACATTAGGTGGTGGTAAATTTGAGCCATCAATCACAAAGGACAATCATATTTGCTCGACCTTAAACTGAATTATAGCACGGACAAACTCGGAATCTATCTGAACAAATTAACAGCTCGCTGGCTCTCATGTAAGATAGTCGTTATTTTCCAATTTTAACAAAGTATTCTTTGGCTTTGTATGAAGTTAGTTTGCAGTTTGCTGTCTCCACAGTCTTCTTTGGTTTGTTTCTCAAAAACTCAAAGATGAAGATTACAGATTTGGATCAAAAAATCTCATCTCCTTCCAAAAATATGCATCAGTGAGTGACATCTTCATTAAAAAGCAGAATGATATTCAAAACGCATTGCTTCATTTAGCGAAACTCCCTAATGAAGTTCTTGCAATTAAGCCGGATCAATCTTCCATAGATGTTATTAAGATGACCTTACGGACAATTAATTTTGCGAATTCATAAGAGATCAAAGCCTCTAGACATGTTTTACTTAGGTGAAAATCTTGCCTTAGAAATGTTTTTTTTTGCTATGTTTGACTTGAAGGATTTTTTCTTTCAGATGCTTGAACTGTGGTATATTTGCAGTTGCCAAATGATCCGTGCAATAAGTTGACACAGACGGTGTCCCAGTGCAGCCAACAGAAACGACTGAATATATTTAGCTATGGTAACATCCGTCTACTGAAAGTAAATTACATTCACATTAACTTACTGAGTGCATTTATTTAAAGGGGCCCTGCATCCTAAGCATTACTCTGGATAATATCAGTTCATAGTACATGAATAATATGTAAGCTATATTAACATAAATGGAATATAAATGTATTAATGGTGACATTGAAGGCTATTTCTGGTTCTGTACATCTATAATTATGTTGGGGGCGATTTTTGGGGAAGGTTTGTTGCCAGTGTACAAACATATGGAACACCATATGGTCAGTGTGTTGGTGCCCATTTAACAATAGAAAATAATAGCAAACAAAAGAAGTTTGTTTGTACTTTTCAAATGCAGAAATAAATTGGTCAAGCGTTTAGTTACCAGCTCCCCTTTCACAAATCACTTAAAGGTGCAACATGAAAGATTAAGGAGGCTCTATTGACAGAAATACAATATAATACACTTAACTATGTCTTCAGAGGTGTATAAAGACCTTACATAATGAAGCGTTATGTTTTTATTACCTTAGAATGAGCTATTTCTGTCTACATACACCGCGGGTCCCCTTACATGGAATTCACCATGTTGTTTCTACAGTAGCCCTGAACGGACAAACTGCTCTACAGAGCGTGTTTCATAAATATGGTATCTCCGTCGGCAAAGAAGCGAAAACGTGACAACATCTTTGTCCTGTGTCAGCCATCGTAGTGCTTCGAAAGGGAGGGGGAGCGGTGGAGTGAGCCGTTGGTTGCAATTTGCAACCTCACCTCTAGATGTCGCTAAATTTCATATCTGGACCTTTAAGTTGTATCCTCATTTGTCATTATATGTCTAGTTGGTTTTGTGTTAGATTAGGAAACATGTGTCCTATTCCTTTGTGGAGATTAGAGATTTCATGCTGTGGATCAAATGCAGAAGAAGTGTGTTTATCAAGCATACAGAATATATGTCATGTCATGAAGGACTCAATGCAAATGTGTGCGTGTACTCTGTAGTCCTATTAAAATGAACTGCTGTGTTATCATATACATGAGGTCATGTCTGGTGTTTGCTGCTGATATTTGAGATCTGTTTTCCATCCACTGCTGTGTTTCAGGTTTGCCATCTCGCAGCGATGAGGGAATATGCATTTCAATGCATGTGAACATAAACAAATGTACAAGATGGCTCAATTGCTGATAAGGTTATTGTGTTTATTCTACATATTGCCAGACTGAAATGAAATGCCAGAGCGCTTATTACATTGCGGTTGCAGTGCGCAGAGAAATAATAATGGCATCGGACAGTTTTTCTCTTCCGAAATGTGACATTAATAGCTCTATAGATTAGATTTCAATTTGTTTTTTTCAAACAGGCCTGTTCTGCATGAATCTAGTGGACGGGGGGACGGCTAAAGGAATACGATACCCGGCACTGCAATGAAAAACAAATCATTAATATTTCAGTTTTCTCTAGACCAGTGGTTCCCAACTGGTGGGTCTGTCTGTTTTGATAGGATAGGTTAGTGAACATAATACGATGCTGCATGGTTAGATTAACGAAATGAATAATCTTATCAATTTTTAAAAGGGAGGAGAATGTGCTTGCCATATATTTCGGTGTGGACGTCAAAGGTCGTGCATCCAATCAATATTTGCGGTTTTGGTGCAAATTCATTTGTCACATACTGTCATCCACCAAAACCATAAACAAAGCTATGTAGCCAAGAGAACATTAAAGGGATAGATACTTTCATCATTTAGACCCCTTTAATGTCATTCCAAACCTGTATGACTTTCTTTCTTATGCAGAACACAACTTCCATTGTATGGATTCAAAACCACCCGAAGGCATTTCTCAAAAGACCTTCTTTTGTGTTCAACAGAAGAAAGCTTCACCTAAAAATCTAATTCTGTCATTATTTATTCATCCTGTAGATGAACCTTTTATTTTATGAATGATGGTTATAGTGGAGACAGCCTTATTGGAGACCGGAAGAGAACTTGAATAGGAAGAAGACAGTGATGTGCCAACGCACCTGAGTAGGGACCATGAAGACGAGCTCCTCCAACCGCTGGAGGAGGATACAGGAGCGAGTTAGAACACATCCGGATGCCACTCTCATGGAGATGTTGCTCTCCGATGGGCTGAGCGTAGCCTAGCGTGACTGTTTGCTTGCTGTGGATTGAGGCTTGTCTGACATCATGAGTCAAGTGTGGTCCTGGTTGTGTTCGACCGGCTGCCAAACTCCTGGAGTACAGAGTTTGTTGACATGTTCCTAGATCGGAAGGGAAAACAAAGAGGAATCAAACAATGCCGGAGGGCATCTGTTTGGCTGGAAAACACATTCAATCCACTGCATTTTTATGAAGTAAAAAAAAGGGTTTCACATGGGTGTTTTGGTTTCCACTGCATTCATTTAGTTGTGCCATTCCCTGTCTGGCTCTGGTGTGCAGTCGGGCTCATCAGCTTTTTCAAAGCTTTCGGGTCTCTTATCTCTGCTGGATGACAGAAATGCCAGACCTCACCAATGAGCTCAGCCAGGTAGCGCTGAAATAGGCCACATGTCAGAGGAACAGAAATGACATGTCAGATGCCCAGGGCTAAAGATGCCCTATGAAACATGATGTTAAGCAGCTTTGGTAAAGAGGGACAATGAAGTAGTTATTATGCCCTTGTTTGTAACTTTTTGGCCTGGACGAAATTAATTCTTAATATTTTATAGTCTTTTCATAATATTCACTACGTATCTCAGTAATGGAAGAGTTTGGTTCAAAAATTAGATAACTCCGTTTGAATGTTTTAAAAAAAAATCATGTGTTTTATTATGTTTTATCTTGTTAGTTAGCTGTATTTTGTTATTAGTTATTATGGCTTAAATCAAAACAAACCAAGTGCAGTTTGATTTATATTAATTGGAATGCACAATAAAAAACATTTATCATTTATATTTATCTGAAAGCCATTGTAGCCAGAAATATTTTAAATGGTAAATGCATCTAGTTAAAAGTCCAATGTGTCATTTTTGGGAGGATCTATTGACCGAAATACGATATAATATCATACATAACTATGTCTTCAGAGGTGTATAAAGAACTTAGATAATGAAGCCTTATGTTTACTTCGAAAGGGAGGGGGTGGGGCTGAAGTGAGCCGTTGGTTGCAATTTGAAACCTCACCGCTAGATGCCGCTAAATTTCACACATTGAACTTTAAAAACCATCATTGAAAAAATACTTTGAATTGAAATTGTACTGAATAACGTTTTAATTCACTTCTTACGTTTCCCCTGTTGGGTATTTAAGGCTCTCAACATGGCAGACTATCAGACATGACTCTTTCCAGTCCTTGGATTGTTCTAGTTTGTTTATTTATTTCCTCGGCTGCTGCATGCGGGCGCTAGCTGGCATCCTGCAGCATCAACGCAGGGACGGAATTCACAAGTCGCGTGGGAAGGAGGACAGCGTGGCTGCCAGACTCCCTGCCCAGAACCAATGCACTGACATGCGCAATATGCAGGGAAGTGACTGGGAGAGGAGAGTAGGAGGAGGGGAAGAGAGAGCGAGGGAGAGAGAAAAAGAGAGAGAGGGCTGATTTCCTTTCTGACACATTCAGCCCACTCTTTTGGGTCTTCACAGATGAGAGTAAAAAGACTTGTGCTCAGAGAGGCAGGGTGCTGGCCATAGATAATTGGACGCTAGTCTCTAGAGATGGATTTAATACAGTGTTTGTTTAAAATGAGCTTGACATCGAAATTGAATGCACCTTATTCCAAAGAATAGCTGTCTGCATAATCTTTTATCAAAATATAATGGAATTGTTCTTCCTCTGAAAACAGAACCCTCATTAGATGTTGTTTCATGTTGCCTTTTAACAGAGATTTCACTGTGATGTGGGCTCAGCTACGTTTGTGCTAGCGCTAGAATCTGCAATAAACAGCCGGTGGGCTTTAGGGAACACGGGACCCGCCCGAGTCTGTCACGAGATCACAGGTGGGCGGTGAGTTACTGTCTTGACTGGACTGTTAATAATAAATGTAGGCAGAGCTTATCATATTGACCTGTCATAGTGAGAATGTATGAAATATTTCATTTCTGCTTTTGCCATGAGGCAGATAAGTGACAGTAAAGCAATGTGACTTAACTTGAGATAGACCAGCGGACAAACTCCCAACGGCTGGCAACCTGCATTGACTAGCTGTTTTCAGTAGAGATGTGCAGTTAATTTATCTACATTTTAGGCCTGTCAAATCGATTAATTGCGATTCGTCGCGATTAATCGATTCCAAAATAAAGAAGTCATGTACAATAAATGTGTGTGCTGTGTATATTAAAAATAAATAATAATACAAATTTGTGCTGTCAATCGATTCAAATTGATCTGATTAATCACAAATTTTTACTGTGATTAATCGCACATACCATTAATGTTTTAAAATATACTTTTACATTCTAATCATTTCACATTTAATCTTCAAATGAATGTAGAAACAACTGATTTCTTTAACAGCATCATTTTATGAGTGAACGCCAACATTCTGTTATTAGTACTGTAACTGATGTAAATGATGATTTATTATTTTTATTTATTTTAACATTAATTATAGCCATTCAACAGTACAATTGAGAGCTAACATGTCTAACAGGTAGGAAATATACAGAAATCGAATGAAGTTCTCAAACACTTTACAGTCTTTAATGCTAAATTGTAAATTAAATACAGAAGAATTCTCATTAAAGCTACAAAACACATTGAATTCCTCTTTTCTTTTGTTCTTTGATAAACATTAATGACAGGAGTCACACCAGCAGGTTTAAGAATACGGCTCCCATTTTCACAACTCTTTGCATTCATTTAAGAGTTTATTTAACATGTTGAAGTCTGTGATTACGAAAATGCTAGACAAAACGGGCTTTCTGGCATAATCTTGTGTGGTTTTATTCATTCAAGCGCGAAAGAGAACTTAATACTGGTGCGCTATCTGACAGATTCTGACAGAGATTCACTGACGCAGTCTTTAGCCCGTGACTGTATACACCAGACTGGTAAAAATACAATAAAGTAATAATAAACATTAAAATAAAAAAAATCTGTGTGCTGTGTATATTTATGTGTATATATGAGAAATATTAAATAAATATATTAATTCATATTTAAATATGATTTACAGTATAGATTACACAGTTTTCATGTACAAACACAAACTTTTTTAATCGATTAATCGTGAATAATCAGTGCTTGAGTACTTCGCTGGGTTCTGATTTATACTATACTGTTACTGAATCAGGCAGATTTCTCAGGCCATCACATTACAACTTATTGTTTATTTCAGTCTTGTGCTATATGTGTTATAAGCTTTCCGCTGAAATTTTTTTGTCACAACCAATCTAAATCTCTTTTTGCGATTAGTTGTAGCTGGATCGAGGCCGTTTCCCCATCTCTACTGTAGTTTACAGTCAGGCTAAGCCATCAAACAGGATGGATAACAACACCAGCACTCAATCAGTTCCTGTGCACTGGCTTGCCAAACTGCTCCAGGGTTTAGCCGGGAGCAACACAAAGGCTTGTTTTACCAGTTTAAGCGCCAAATGCGGATGAGACGGGCACCGGCAGTTACAACCTGGCAGCCTTATTTTAGCCGGGGTGACAACGGGTCTGTCTGCACCTCCTGTCAAATATTCCAGACTCTCTCCCAGTCCACAGTTTTTCACATTTTATCCCTCTCTGTGTGGTTTTTCTCATCCCGATTCTCACATTCTGTTGCTCGCCTCATTCTAAAATCACATTATTTTATAATCTTTGTGTTTAGCAAATCAGCTCTGATCGCCTGGCTGTACTCTGTCGTCTTCCTTGACAACGTTTGAAACCTTCTTAATCAGTTATTTTTTTGTCTCGTAAATACCCCATTAAAAGTGACACCATGAGGTTGACTAGAGCGGTTAAATAAATGATCTGGTGTCTGAGATTCCTGATGAACATAGTTGGAGTTATTTGGGATGCAGACCTGATGGATGTATGTTGTCAGTGTGCATTGATAATGAGGCGTCGAGCAGCTTGTTAGAGAAAATCACCCATGAACCTCATTAAGTGTGCTGTCATGTATATGTTTCCATTGTGTCATGCTACATACGAGACCCCTGATTAAAGGAAGACGAGGACATTGGTTTTGAAGGCCTATTACAAATACAGAACGCCCACTTAGCCGCAACTTGATTGGTTTATAACATTTTTAAGGTCTGGTGAATAGAAGGGAATTAACACATTGTTCTTTAGTGCAATATTTCAGATCTTATTTGAGTAAAATGATAAATAAAAATTATGTCCTTATGTCGTTCCAAACCTGTATCTGACTCTGTGGAACACGAATGAATATATTCTGAGAAATGTGACTGTCTCCGTAGTTTTGGGTCTATGCAATGGAAGTCAATGGGGGTCAATGGTTTTTGGTCAGCAATGTTCTTTAAAATATCTTCTTTTGTGTTCTGCAGAAGAAAGAAAGTCATACAGGTTTGGATGACTAAATGATGGAAGAAAATGTCATTTCTGGGTAAACTATATTATTAATGATTAACATCGGATGATTAGGGAAAAGGGGATTATAATGGAGCCATGGTAACATTTGAGTATTTTCCAGGTGATGCAGATAATATGCATTTACACTTGTAGTTAACAGTTTAGTTTTAAAACATAAATGAAAACTTAAACCAGGCAGTGTTTTTAGGCTGGTACAGTAATGTTTATCTTAGTGTGACAAACAGTGCATTACATTTTAATGAGAATACCACGGACTCATTAACGGATTTACATACAGAGGGGTTGAAATGTTGTGCTTGAGGAGCGTTGGGTGCATTGTCAAGTTTGGTAATGTGTGACATGCTTTTGTCAGAAAGCTTTTTGTGTGAGCTCATATTCTGTTCCTTAGCGATAATAACATTTTGTAATGCTATTTCAAGTATATGTTTTTTTGTTTCTTAGTTTCGCAGATGAACCCAAACTATACTTGTGGACTATATTCCACACCAAATTAGGGCGGTCACGATTATGAAATTTGGCTGATGATTAATTGTCTGTGTAACAAAGCTCAATGTAGGGAAGGAAGGAGGCGGGAACCGGCGAACATTTAACAAACTTTAATACAAAATAAACAAACAATAATTCAGCAAATAAAAGGCCGGCAGCCACCTCACGGTCGACTGCCGGCCACACGAACATAAACAAACTTAACTTCCGGGCCCGGTCCTCTCTCGTCGGCAGTCCCGTCGCTCGTCCTCTTATGCTCCCTAGCTCCCCGTGAGGCATGCGGGACCGGTGCGCGTACAGCTGACACTCATTATCACTCACGCCACCGGCCCCGCCTTCCTGCCCCACGGCTCTCGTCCCGCCTTCCTCGCTACAGTCTGTTTTAGAGCTTTGACTTTTAATTCTCATACATTTTTTATTCAGCTTTGAAACGACCATATTGTTCTGAATATAAAGACTATGTTCTTTTTCTTGGAAATACATAAGAAAAAATTGGGTCATCATACCTGTCAATAATACAACCACCAAATACTTGTAAATGAAGTAAATTGATCAGGAGTGAATTGAAGCCACCATTAAAATGCTATCAGTCATAGAAAGGCTTCTAGTCTGTTTTTTTCTCACTTGCGAGACTACAATAAAAGTTTACTTCTATGTTAATGAGATTTTGCTAGACTGGTTTTCACACTGAAATAATATTAAATTGTACTGCAGGTTATTTTATTTTATTTTATCAATCAGATTCAAAAGAAATATTGTATGAATTAAAACCACGAACATAATCGTTGATATGTGTCATTTCAGTGATGACCTGAATCAGGGTCTGAATAAGAAGACACGTTGTGTGTTCAGCGGAGCAAAAGATTATTAGATCACATCACAATAAAGAAGCCTCAAAATCCTGGAGTGTTTCAGTAGGGTTTTTTTTATGTTTTAGCATCATGTTGAGACTGTGAAATGTATTTTTAAACTAAAGGCTAATTGGGTACGTTCCATTTCAATGCGTAAGGCATGAGAACAGTAGATTTTTTTTAAGACTGAGGTTGACATAGGCCAGTCTACCGCAGAGGCTCGCAGATATATTTAAATGCACCATTTGCCTGCCCAGGGTTGGTAAGGGAGGTAGTACCTTTGCAAGCGGAAACCACAGAGAAGCAAATGAGCTGTATCATTGAAAAATGAAACATTATCCGTTTGTTTGCATGGCATAAAAAAGTCTGTGGAGCCATAATGTGGGGATGGAGATGTACTGAGACACAGGAGCTGCATTCTCATACTATTCAAAGTATATGCTGTGTTTGATAAAGTACTAACTTTTTGAACTTCTTGATTTGTTCTTTTTAAGTACGCTGTTACTATTGCTATGTGAAGCACTTTGGTCAAGACTGTTGTTTTAAGGCGCTATACAAATAACCTTGACCTTGACCTTGACCTTGTACTTGAAAGTGCATTGTTGAGATATGCAGGTATGCATGCATAC
The DNA here is from genome assembly GCF_024868665.1 of Triplophysa rosa. Classification (NCBI taxonomy): domain Eukaryota; kingdom Metazoa; phylum Chordata; class Actinopteri; order Cypriniformes; family Nemacheilidae; genus Triplophysa; species Triplophysa rosa. The sequence goes on along the minus strand of NC_079912.1, from coordinate 18,152,069 downwards.
TACATCCTCTACGCTGTCCTTTGGCATTGTCCTTTGACTCGTATGACCTGTTGTAACAAAACTGTCAAATAATTTACCGCACAATCATTTCAGTCTTCCTTCCCTGAAGGTCACAGTGTGATCAAGGAGCAGCCGAGAAGAGTTGGTAGGCGGTAAAAATGTCACTCGGATTCTCCAATCAGCATCTGAGTTGGACGGTGTTGTTTCTCATCACTTGATTTGACAGATACCACCTCATGTTATATCTTAACCTAGCAGATTTTGATGAAGGTTCAGGTTTCTGAATGCTTGTAGCACACACAGAATCTCAGACCTTCTCTCTGGGAAGATGGTTGTTTCTGTCTTAATGTCAGGATGAATACCACCAGTTCTGTTTTTCCTGTGGTTGCGATGATACATCCATGTGCAATAGCAAGATCAGAGCTAGGTAAACAATGTGGAAATAGTGGTTTAAGTAAGCATAATCAAATTTTCATGAAGCTAGGTGGAGGCATGCTGTCACGCCGGATTAGGCTACTCATCTTTATTAACAAGCCAACAAAGTTGGCAGGCCTGGCCACAACAGCCACTGAGTGAGATAAAACACCCAGAGATTGTCCTATATAACCATTTATCTTGATCTGAGTCCAGCTAATGCCCAGCTGAGTTATTCTTCGAAAATTCTTTGTAATCAATCAATACAGATGCTCGAGAGTGTGTATCAGTCACGGGTTTCCTCATACTGATGTTTGCTCAGTTGCTATTAAAAATAGACTTAAGGGGTTTATAAGCTAAAAGTGGATAACACAGACTGGGTTGAGAATGTATTAATGCCTAATTGTCTTTGGAATTGTCTGTTTTTAATTTGTTCTTGGTTGTCTGAGGTGGACAGGGTTGCCAGAGCTGCGTAACATAAACACCCCGCAAAACTAGCCCAAATAGACCCTGTCTCAAATATCAAAACATATACCTAAAATACATTAAACGGTCATTATATATACATTTTGCAGTCACTGTTATGCATTTCAGATTACGAACATTTTCTTTCTGAAAATAACACCATCTGCATGGAAAAAAGAAGACTTGGCAACCCTATTACATACAAATAAATGACTTGAAGATTCTAAAGGATTGCACATTGAGTCCGAAATTTGCATCCGAAATTTCCGCACGTTAAAAAATAAATACGACCTCACATTGTGTCAATCACATTTACACATTGCCTCCGATATTTTCGTCCGTCATAAAAAAATTCGGACAGGGTTCGATTTTCTGCGTTTTTCGCATCCGTAGCAAGCATTTCGAGAGGCGTTTTGACAATTCTGAGACACCGTACAAACAAGCGCCAAATACGAAAAAACGCATACGAACATTTCGGACTGTATGTGCAAAGACCTTAAAGTTGAAAAATTACGGTTTTATTTATTGATAAAAATAACATACCTCTACTAAAATTATTAGTACTACAATAACTAAATTAATCTTAATTTTACCGACAGTTAGATTAGCAGCAAATTTCAAAATAAGCAAAAATCGATCATAATATTCTAGTTCTTCGTATTTTATGAATTAGGTTAGTTATTTCTTTAATCAGTACAGTATATGTGTTCCTAGCCTTGTGCCCTGCTATGCAATGCTCTACCACCTGCTACATGAACACATACAGGCATACACATTTTTACGTTAAAACAATTTACAATACATCTAAAAAGATAACTCTATTTTACTGTTTGGAGGAGTCCACACTTAAACATTTTTACCAGGTCGCATAAATTCTAGCGGGGTCCCTGGTTTCATGCCACCTTCATTGGACCATAAAGATTAATAATGCATTCCAGTATAATGAAGAGAGTCGACTGATTGATGTTTTTTGTCTCCTCCAGAAATCATGCCAGTTCCAGAACAGCCCGCTGAAGCCGAGAAGGCCACCATGTTGAGCCCAGGGCTAAGTGCTTCTAACGGAGATGGACCTGAAACAGAGACCACCTCTGCCATCTTGGCATCCGTCAAAGAGCAAGTAAAACACACGTCTAATGCTCCCCGATCACCTCTGAGCACATTTTAGGCAGCTCTCCAGATGGAGGCTTTTACAGTACATTTGCTGTAGTGGAGTTCTTCGCAGTTTTGGCTATGACTTATCAGCAGACAGCAGCTATCTGTACACATTTGTCATATTAACTCTGGTGCTTGACTTTACAGTTTCTGAGAGGCAAAGATTAATAGGGGAATGATAAAAGTATTCTGTGTTACAGTGAGTGCTTGTCAAGTGGTATCAAGGAGATATTAACTGTAAAGAGAACATAATTTACATTCAATCATATAGACGTGTAGAATTTTACTTGTGGTGTAAATATAAAAGAGCAGAAGCTCAACATACATTATCATGTTCATTTCCAGAACAGAAATTGAGAATGGAGAATTGAGAATGGAGAATGGAGAACTGAGAATTGAGAATCCCATTCATTGTTTAGTATTACGATTTTATTTTACATAGTTAAGTTATCTACACTTTAAATAACACAAACAGATATTTGTAAGAAAAAGTGTTGAATCGAAATGAAAAAATGGTGTTTCTTGCATTATACATGATGTTCACCAATACGTATATTACTAGGTGGCTGTTTTTTTCATCACTGTCCAACCCATCTTTAAAAAATGTCATGTTTTTTTCAAACGTTCTTGTTTTATGAAGTAATTCATGAATAATTTGAATGTTCAGGCATAAGTCTTTACATGAAAACGTTTTTCCAAACCATTGACTGTAAGTGCATAGCTTGTCTTGTGTGATATTCAGGCTTGAAGTGACTGTAGGGCTATATAGTTAAAGCTCAGGTGTGACATTATAAACCATTTAAAGACCATGTGGTGAAACACCTGAAATATTTAGAAAGACATTACACATAAGAAAGAAAGCTGGAGCAAAATGACTTCATGTGTGAAGATGGATGTCTGACGGAGGAAATGTTCCCGAGGACAAAATCTAGCGCGGCTGCAATGAATGCAAATTGAGAGTCAAAGGGGAAATCTGGAAAGTGCCATAAAGTCGGAGCCTGCGGAACTTATTACACCTCGGGAATCTGTCTTGGTAATGATTTAATTGACACTACAGTATGCAACATATAATAGTGTGTAATTTGTATTTGATTACATTTTTCATTTTTGCCAAATCCCTGCTCAACAGTAAAAGGCCTCCTGTGTTTTACTCAATGATGGATTTCCTTCTCAGTCATTACGAGGCGGCCATTGGTGCCCCACCTGGAACAGCCCGTAAATTTGTGCAGGTGGCACTTCGGCCCGATCCATCAAAAACATTAGCCATTACTTTTATTCAAACATAGTGGGCTCTCGCTGCATTGAGTGGAGTGCAGGGCGAGTATATTAAGACAACTTTAAAACGTTGATGGCTTAATGTGTGGCTTTAAAGGGGAACTCCGTCCAAAAATGAAAATTTTGCCATTAATTACTCACCCTCAAGTCGTTTAACATCTCTCGGACCCTTGTTTTACCCCAGAACGCAAATTAAGTTAGTTTTGGAAGTTTTGGAAGCTTTCTGACTCCTCCATAGATTGCAACGCAACCAAACACACAAGCCACATGACAGTGCATCCGGTGTCAGCATCGCTCGACGCATGCGCGTTCTAACCACACAGGCTCTACGTCAGAAAGCTAAAACTCAAATCAGGAAGTTTTTGAATATAGTCGTTAGTTTTGTTTGTTTGCGCACAAAAAGTATCTTCTTCGAATTATATTCAATTATACTGAACCACCGGAGTCGCGTGGACAATTTTACAATGTCTTTACGCACTTTCAGCGCTTTGAAGATTGGTTGCGTTGCAATCTAAGGAGGAGTCAGAAAGCTTCCAAAACTAGCTTAATTTGCGAATTGGGGAAAAATGGAGGTCCTATAGATGTTAAACTACTTGAGGGTGAGTAATTAATGGCACAATTTTCATTTTTGGTGGGAGTTCCCCTTTAATAGTAGGAACATTATCTAGCGTCTATCTAGCGATTAGCGTATCTTAAACCAGAACTGCATGTCTGTATAGCACAGTGTTGGGATTTCTGGGTAGATTTTATTCATAAAATGTGTGTGATTCAATGCCTGTCATTTTTGATCACCAAGTTTGCTTGTGAGCTTATAATTATTTATTGTGAGCACTTTATGCTTAATGTTGTTAATCTATAGCAAAGACCACAGATATTAACAAGATTCTGCTGTTTTATTACCGCGAATGAGGGAAATTGCAATGCTCATTGGCTCAATGCTCATGTGTACCATAAATCTAAAATCCTAAGCTGATGTCAGGTTTATTGGTGATCGAAATATGAAATAATTTTATTGTGACTTAAGCGAGTGATTTGAAATCTGTCAGTCTTCGCCCATTCAAGATAGGATTTTGGTCTTGTATGACTAAAATAGCTGCCCGGAGGCAATATTTAATTCAAATGTATTTATATAGTGCTTTTATTTATATAGTGTTTCAAAGCAGCTTTAAATGAATAAAAAGCACAACATTTGTAGTTCGGTTGTTTTGGTTATGTTGGTCCGGACCAAAAAATTAAAAATATAATTTAGTCCCGGTTCTCTTAGCGTTCAGACAGGCGTTTTAACAGCGAACCTAACAGGTTATGTGTAAAGTCGCAATGTGACTGATTTATATTTTAAAACCGAACTTGCCTGACATCCAAAACAATGCTGTGTGCTGGGTTATACAGGCTCAGTGTATGCCTGCCCATATGAGGGTATTTTTAGCAAACCTGGTAACTTGCGAAGACCTCTGACCTCATGAAGTGTTTAAGCAGTCAAAACGGCGCAAGAAATTCCTCCGTTACATGCGCAAGCACAGATCTAATAAACACTCCTTTTATATTACCAAATCACTTGATTTCCGGGTCGTATATTGTTATCACTTCCTGTTTTTGGTTCGGTTCGATGCCTCTGGTCCGTGTTGCGTTCATATTTCAATCGAACCGCGCCAGAGTTCGTTTGAAAGTGGGCCGAGACCCATCTTTTCGGCGGTCTCGGCCCGCTTGTTTAGTGCGCACCAGGGTTCGGGTGGCAGCGTTGACACTTACACAAATAAACCGCACTAACAGAGCAATCGCACCAGAGTACGTTTTAATCAAACCAAACATGACATTTGTGAACATACCCTAAATGTAAAGAGTACAAACAGAGAGGACCATCCTAATAAAAGCAATACAAATATGGAATTTGCAGAAGTTAATCAAGCCAACACGGCAACAGTGGCAAAGAACCAAAACTCAAACCAGTCTCAGCCGGGAGGGCCAGTGCTCCTCTGAACAATATGGTTTCAGAGAATTCCCTTAAAAGGGACTTTAGAACTCTCGTTCTATGTTAAATTGGTAAAACTGTGTTTAAAACTGGCAAATTATGTTCTCAAGAATACATTTACTGTTTCACTATATAGATGGTTTTGCTGTTGACTGACTGAAAAACTTTGTGTTGTCTCTCACCTTGTCTAACGATAGGTGTGTTTTCTTCGTTGTAGGTTGCAAAAGTCTTAGAATTTAGTTGAGCGTGCTCTTCCTTAATATTTGATTTAGATTGGTGTTTGGTTTTGTTTAATCTTGAGACAAGGAGCGCAGAATAGCGTTTTGCACAAATAGGTGGTAGCAGTGCTATTAATACAAATGCTGAAAATATACTGTAACTAAGATACTGTTATCTTGATTTGTTTAAAAATATATATATAACTTCTGAGTTCTCAAAATGACTAATAGAAATGGACCTTTTCAATGCTAATCAGTTTGAGTACTTTAGATTGAAAGAGTTTTTTCATTAAGTGGGTGTTTACAGTTTCCACAGTGGGCACTTTTTCTCTTTTTAGTGGTACAATGCAATTTCAGACTTGACCCAAACCCACTCTCCAAGAACCAAGCCTTGGCTCCATCAGTCACCAATGTGAAAAGCCCTCGCTTTAAGTTAGCTTTTAAACTTTTAAAATGGAGTTTTCTTCACGGTCAAGGCTACACCCACAGATCATGCCGTTGTTTTTCATGAATTAATTCAACAGAATACAGCCAGCGACTTCTAACCTTAGAATAGAAGTGAGCTACACTGAAAACAATATATTATCGTACTTTAAAATCAAACCAACCCACCCACCATATAAAGAATATCAATGGGAGGGTTATTTCTTTACACCTTCAGACAAGCACCGACTTATTATGCCAACCTCCTTGCATAGTTCCAGGACATGTTTGGCCTTCACATATCAGCGGGCCTTTCAATAATGCCTTACATGTTGAACTCTTCTGATTAGAACAGCGATAAAAGGATCTCAGACTTGAACTTTAATAAAGAAGCAATTCTGTCGATCACAGTTAGATGTACCTGTTGTCTGAGACCTTCCTGTTCCTCACCATCACGACCATTAAAATGAGGATTGCTGTAATGGCTGAAAAGCAGTTCAGGATAGGTTAAGTTATTCCTATTATTCCACCACCGAGTACAAAACCATCCATTGGCGTGTCCTAAATTCACATACGTGGGATATTTATGTCCCCGGCACGGTTGGCTGAATGTGAATTATGGCCACGTTATTCTCCAGTGCGACTTGAAATCGTGCAGCGGTGGAAATAAGCGGCTAATGAGATCTAAGGCACACAGAGCTGTTTTGACCTCCATTCCTGTGCCCCACCGCCTCTCCGGAACAGCTCTCAACCGTCTCCTGGCTGCCACGGCACTCGCGCAAGTTGCGCAGGGGCCTGTGGGATTACACCCAAGAGCAATCACCATAAACAGCACCATCATCATAATCACCATCCTCATCACCGCAGCCATCAAAATGGTAATGCGCTTCAACAGCGGATCGCTGATTCTGTGCGTTCTTGAGTAAACTCTGTTTTGTATTCTCTAAGAGCACGGAAGCCATGCAGCACCTGCTGCACTGCGAAAACACGTGCTTTGTGGCTTCTGTCAAAATGTTGAATAGTTTTCTGTTCTTTGGTGTTAGCATTGCATTAAAGGGATAGTTCCCCCAAAATCGAATGTTCTGTCATCATTTACTCACCGTCTTGTCATTTCAAACCTGTATGACTTTATTTGCAGGAGACGATATTCTGAGGAACGTTGGTAACCAAACAACACCGGACCCCATTGACTTCCATTGTATGGACACAACAACTGAGACATTTCTCAAAAGATTTTCTTTTGTGTTCCACAAGAGTCGTATCCAGATTTTGATTTACATGAGGGTAAATAAATGATGGCAGATTTTTTTGGGGTGGACTGTACCTTTAAGAATCAAACACTTTAGAATGGGACAGGTGAACCGAAAACTAGGGCTGGCTGGGATCACCTCCATCACACGTTCAGTAGTTCAGAAGATGTGTGTATCCAGTGAAGATGGAGAACAAGAGCTCATAAATATTTATATCATGTAAACGACCATCCGTCTTGCGCATTTTCTTTGAAGTGATGTGTGTGTGATCCCTACAGGAGGCGGCAATTGTGCGTCCCCATCAAGTTGCCGCTGTTAGGCAATCTTACAAATGAAGCCATCTTACTTTTCGACGCAACTCCTCGATCAGAGAGATTGACTGGGAAGGGGCCGCATCAAATTGAGCTGGTGTAAGTGGATGCGTGGGACAGGTCTCGGATGAAAGGCAAGCTTTTATTTTGATATTAAAGGATGTTGTCCGCTAGAGATTTCAGTGATCGGTGGCATTTGTTTCACGTAATGCCGGACGAGGTTTCTAAATGTGTTATACAAAGCTGCCTGATAAACCTCCTTCAAAACTGCTGCAGGTCGAATTACTGGGGAAAAAACTCGGCGCCTTGAAGACGGAGGTGACTAATGAACACTCAGGAATTGTGACTCATAAACGGGGCGCTGTCAGTGGTGTGACCCGCGATCTGTCTGTCGCAGAGCTTACATAAGCTTTAAAGTCAACATGGCATATACTGTACAACACATTTTACTTCTATATGGTACCATATTTTAGAGCGAAACAAGATAGGAGCCAACAAGATTTATTTTTATTACCTATTACCCAAGCATTATATTACCTATTTGGTACTGTAAGACTTTTGCAAGACTGCATTAGCAACAATTCAAGACTAAAACAATACCTTATTCATTCTTTGGAAAAATGTGAATGGATGAAACATGCACAGGAAGACCAGCAAGGTCCAGTGTGTAATTTTATTGACAGAAATGCAATATAATACACATAACTATGTCTTCAGAGGTGTATAAAGACCTTACATAATGAAGCGTTATGTTTTTATTACCTTAAATGAGCTATTTCTATCTACATACACCGCGGGTCCCCTTGCATGGAATTCGCCATGTTGTTTCTACGGTAGCCCTGAATGGACAAACTGCTCTACAGAGCGTGTTTCATAACGTTATCTCCTTCAGCAAATAAGCAAAAACGTGACGACATTTTAGTCCTGCGAGAGTCAGCGTAGTGCTTCGAAAGGAACGGGTGAGGGGTGGAGTGAGCCGTTGGTTGCAATTTGCAACATCACCGTTAGATGCCGCTAAATTTCACACACTGGACCTTTAACTGAGTAAATTGGGTCAATTTCTGTCATGTTGATTTTAGGAATGTTGTAGAAAGATGGTTTCATAACATGTTGTGATGTTATTGAGGAAACTTGTCAGTCTGCTTTAATTAACAGTGCATTGTGCAGGGATTTATAAAGAGAGACAGTATAGCTTGCTTTGAGTCAATTAAGTTTATGTCAGTCAATTTGGAAAGTATTTTTACTTCAGTTGGTTAATCTAAATGTCATTGAGTCACTGTCTATGTTTTTTTTTAGCATTTTCTCATGTGGTTGTTGACTTGAGGTTTAACTTTCTGCAGATTACAGTTATTTAATGTAATATTTCATATTAATAATTGTGGATTGTCTAAACATCGGCAGCTACTGTAACGGAATAGGCTGTATACAAAAGCGCACGACGAAGATATAATCCAAAACAGAACTTTAATATAATATATCCAGGAGCAAAACAGAAGAATCACAACCACACGTAACGTAATCCAAGGCAGACAATGAACTAAGAAACAGACAGGGCTTAAATACAGATGCAAACGAAGCATTGTGATTTCTTTGATTCACTTTGTCCAATGTGGTGCCCTACAGAAGTAATGCTATAGCACTAAAATTGGTTCTTGGCTCGTAATCATAGGGGAACTACCTTTAGTGCTATGTAGAACCATATATTGGTGCTTCAGCGGTTCTTCAGCAGTTCTTTGGGATGACTGAGGTGCTCTATAGAACCATACAGGGTCTTAACAGGTTCTTTATATGGAAACGTTGCTATATAGCACCTCGGTCACCCCAAAGAACCTCTGAAGAACCACTGAAGCATCAAGATATGGTTCTATATAGCACTAAAAGTGGTTCCCCTTATGATTACGAGCAAAGAACCACTTTTAGTGCCATATAGCACCATTTTTTTTTTTTTTGAGTGTACAGAGTCAGCTGTAATTCGTAAATTTTGCCTCTTTGTCACTTGTTTCAAACTTAAAATTTCAGGTCACTACAAACTTTTTTTAAGAATGTTCAAGTCAAATTATGTAAAAATTGTATCTGGCAACTTAAGTCATTATTACACATTTGTGCTTTTTCCAACTTTTATTTTATTTAAGAATATTTTAAGTAATAGAACAGTGGAACTGGTATCGTATAAGTGGGTAAATATAGCCAAATATTAGCTCACCATCATTAAACACATGTTCAGAGTATGTGAAATAACAAGAAAACAGGAATAAAGAAATAATACAGTTTCGATTTCTAATTTAATTTTTTTGTTGGTTTTTAACTAACTGTTTATGTTTAACCAGATGTGTCATCTAAAGGCTAATTCACACTGGTCCAAAAAACTCCAACAAACACATTTGTGTAAAACCTCTGCTGGTGTTTGTTGGATCAATGTGAATGTGAATTTAGAATGTCTGTGTTTAAAGTTTAGAGGTGTTTGTTGGATCATTGTAAATAGCCCTTAAACCAAACATTGCGTGTTTTACCACACCTGATACAGTGCACCCAGAATGTGGGTGCGATGTCATATGATGTCATGTGACATTTAGTTTCATATGAGCAATAGTCAGTGACACAGTGTTGGTAAAGAAGAGTATTACACATGTACTGCGTCATATGGCACAGGCCTTGCTGTCATTCTCACTAAATCACATATGCACACACATCCCATCACCTAAAAGCTCTCAAACACTCGAAATAGTCCAGTTACCGCACAGATTCTATAACTCGCTGCGTGAGAGAGAAATGAATATGTCACGCATGGAGGAGACACGTGTGGTAGGAGGCCTGAGGGTTCTGTCAGTAATGGTTGGCCTCGGGGAAGAACAGAATAATGTTGTCAGCCGTGTTGAGTGGATCACTACAGCAGGAGAGAACAGGCAGGCTGCTTCCACTGCGAAAATCACCCTCCCATCTCGACCTGTCTGTCTCCGCTGCGTGCCGGTTTGTCGTCCCCACAGTTCTACGGCCTTCTGTCTCGCAGCCAGAGGATGTCTGTGTTTTCATCGGGCGAGCGACAGTCAGGGTTAGTGCTTGGGTTGTTGTTGTTCTTGCTCAGATTGGGCACAGCAGTCCGGCGTATGTAAAGCTTTGTCGTGTGCGACATTCTGTGCAGCTTCACTTAGCAGGAAGACAATTTACACTTAAGTTTATTGTTTCTGTTGCTTTGTTTGTTTATCTTCCATAGTCCATGAATAGCTAATGGACTTTAACAGTCGGCTGTTTGCGTGATTACTTTAAAACTGACCCAGAATCAGCTACGCTGGTCCTAGATCTTAATCTTAATCATCTGTACATACATAAATGTGTGCGTTTGTCGTTAATGTGAAGGTTATTAAGTGATGTTGAATATGGGAACCGAGAGAAGTAAAATGTGTATGTGAGGACATTATATGAGCTAAATTATGTTTATGGATGTTGGCTTGTTTTGTATACGCTATCAATATTGAATTGATATTGTCTTAATTAGAAATTGACCATGCAGGAAATGTCCTTCAATCGGACGGCAAAAGAGTGTACAGCCACTAGATGGCATACATATGACTCCTAGATAGTCTGCATAGATAGTATACACTTTCTTGGTCATATTGTGTTTATAAAACCTGTTGCATTACTACAGTAAAATGCTTGTGAACACTGTTTTGTGTTGACCTTGAATTGTGTGGTTTTTCCTTCTTTCCTTTCCTTCTTATTGCAGACAAGCTTAGGCCCACGTGAATTTAAAGAGTTCAAAAGTTCAGGATCACTTATTCATTAGTAGAAGAACAAAAACTCGTCAAAACAATAATGTGATAATGAGAATTCTGTTGTGACTAAAGAAAACTTAAACAAATCAAAGCTACGTATGGTTCAGTGTCTTCATTTGCCTTGAATTTCAGCCAGTTTCTTCAGGTTTCACCCCAAAATGCTTTTAAAACAGTATTGAAGTAGTTCCCATCTAGATTATGCTGGTCTCTTATTGGCGGTCTTTTACTCATTATTTAGTCCATCTTTTTATTACCCATAAAAACGTTTTTATTAAATAAAATTTGAGTTCTCTAAAGAAAGAAGTTACTGTATTATGTTTTCACAATTATAATTTCTAATAAATAAGAAAATACTTTTAGATTGCATAGAGTAGTAGGAAAAATGATCATATGGTAATTGGTGGTAGTCAAAAGCTACGTTCAGACTGTCACTTCAAATCCGATTTTTGGGCATATCCGATTGAAATCCGATCATATTTAGCAAGTGTGAACAGCAAAAAATCTCATGAAATCCTATTTTCACAAATCTGTTTCAGGCTACATTCATATGTGGTTTGAAATTCCATTTGAATTGGATTAAAACCATAGTAACCCTATAGTTTTAATGTGGTGAAGTTTTAGTTTAAACATGACATTTGTAGTAAAACTGTATGTTATATCTGCCAAAAAGCATGGTTCATTTCACTAAGTTTGGCTTCTCGGAGACCTTTGGACACTTGAACCTGTTGCCACAGTCAGGAGGATTACGTAATGCTGTCCAATTTTACCGCAATGATGAGGTTGCCCTGGTAATGTTGTTTAAAGAAATTTGTAAGAAACATCCATGATTAGCACTGGGGAAAATGACTAAAGATAACCTGTGTTTGTTATTTTGGCATCCTCCTTGTATTGTTCACCAGCATTTGCTTGCGAGTGGGGTATGTGCGTGTTTTCACGTTTGCGCAGTTTTGCCTTTTCAGGTGTCTCACACGGGTAAAAGAACAGCTGTGTACAGTTGTAATGAGCTAATTATTTTCCAGATTGTATTTCAGATTCATGTTTGCTTTGACACCAATGCTGTGCTACACTGATCTGTGCGCCGTTGACTGGCCATTAAAAGCGTTTCTCAAGATGAGTGAAGTTGGGTTAGGAATTGGAGAAAGCATTATAGGTCCACAGGTTTTGTTTGTACGAGTGACAAATGTTCTGTCATTCTGCCGCTGGTTGTGCGCGCGTATAAACGTTATCAATAAAGTGCATGTCAGAGACACAAGATGATTGCATGGGGCATATGCATGGTAATCCCTGAGGCTCTTTACTGAAGGATTGGTAGAGCTTTGTGCACTTTAATACCAAGATATCAACAGACAATCTTGTGTTACTGCATCTGACAGACTAATTACGTTAATCCAGAGACGGAGGCTGTCAAACATCAGTGTAGTACATCACATCCTCTACACAACGAGGATTATATATCATCCGTCAGTTTGGTGGGGACGTGTGACTCATGTTGAGTAAAACAAATACTGAACATTGATTATGCCATCTTTGCATCTTCAGCTTTTTGGCACAATTTTCTCACTTACATGTACGTTTTCAGCCTCAAACAACCTCAATCTCTTTGTCGTTTGAAACAAGTATTTATGGAATGCAAAAGAACATGCAGTACTGTAGAAAAGCCGCATAAGTTATTCCACCAAAAAGTAAAGATTTTATTTATATGTTTATATAGGTCGTGCTGTACTATGAAGGTGGATGGTGGGTGCGACGTAGATAGCCTACGCGGTATTTGCTTCAAAGTGTCTTAAAGACAAAAACCCTCAAACGTCTTTTGTGCCTCTGGACATTCGTGGCACATGCGAAAGCTCTGTTTACATGCAGCGCGACGTGCAGGGAAATCTGAGAGACATGTTTGTTTTAACGGAGGGCTGTTGGGAAAATAATGACTGAATTCATTCACTGGGTTTATTATTCATCTGTTTGCTGTCGCCTGTGAGTCATCGGTGTCTGTCTAACTGCTACATGCCCTTGTCTTTTTGTGTATTAGCAGCTAAAATGTGATGAAAACATCTGACGTGAGCTTTAGGAAGTCATCAGACAAATTGAAAATTGCTGTTTAAATTAGTTTAGCATGTTAATAAGACCTTTTTAGGCTGACTAATTCATAATCTCTGTGCCTCCTCCTGAAGGCCCCATTAATTCGACGTCATAATCAGATTTTTTTTGCTGGGAATTAGATTGTATGTGAAATGCATGTGAAACAGATTGTTTCGCATTTCATTGTTTTCTGATTCTTTCACACCTAATGTTTCACAAGACTGATGGTTTGCATTCTGCATTGAAAATGGTTTGCTTGCCCAAGCAGAATTCAGGGCTACCAAAAGCAATTTAGTAGTATTTGGTTACATTTTCAGGCTGAAAATCCAGCGCTGGGTCAAAAAGAGATGAACCAAACCATTGGGTTATAAATTAACCTATGCTTGGTTGTTTTAACCAATTGTTGAGTCAAATATAAACATTTCCTGGGTCATTTTAATCCAATGGTTGAGTTCGTCCCTTTTTGGCCCAACGTTGGGTTGAAAATAACCCAGCTATTTTCAGTTTGTTAACATGTCCAGTATGTGACTAACAGGCTTCGACAAGTCTCGGTCGGTTATTCAGGGTGACAAGTTAGATCTGAATTTGAAGCTCCGATTTTGGTAAACTCTTAAATTATGAAAACACAAATTGCAATCGTGCAATTATGCAAAACATTCACTGATTGCAATTTTGTATCCTGTTTTTTGTTGAACTGATTTTGTTAAACTAATTTTTTAAAACCAAAATATACCTAGTTTTTCATGATCCGTCTATTTGCGTTGTTGATTCATCATCATGCATCCGTCCATTAGGTTGTATTTAAAGCTGTAGTGTTCAAGTTCTGTGCCATTAGAAGCATCAAACTGAGTGCAAAATGACTTTAAACAAGATTCCCAAAAACTTTTCCACCTTTGGCTGTTTGATAGGGTGACCAGACTTGCCATTTTTCAGGACACGTCATGCCAAGGATTTCGTCTGCCGCCTCCGGAGGTCGCATTTGTCGACCGCATACGTCATCGAGGTCTCATTTCAGTAAAAAAAAAACATAAAACGAACATGTATTTCTCTTAAGACGTAATCAATAGTTTCATACTTACCTTGAAATATAACGGTTGCTTTCTTGAAATGAAACCTGAAATAATAAACCTTGATGACGTATGCGGTCAACAAATGCGACCTCTGGAGGATACAGCCGAAATCCTGGTCAGGTCCCCGAAAAATGGCACGTCTGGACACCCTACTGCTTCCTTCTCATATTTTTTTGAATCAATTCCAGTTCTGTTTCCTGGTTCTGAATGGAATGGAAAGAATGGTTTTCAAGAATCGATTCATTGCAGTTGTTTTCGATTCTCTTTCAAACCCATTTTTACCAAGGTTTTTTATTCTTTATTTAAAATGTGCGTGTTTTTAATTCAAAACAATGATCTTGCTTTCAATTTCCACACTTAATTATTTATTTTCTATTGTTTCTCAAACAAAGACCTTAACAAAATACGTCAATTCAATTTTTAATGCATCATTAATAATACAAACTCTTTCTCAACTCTTTTTAAACAGCTTTTTTTGAAAACAAAGGACAGGTCAAATTATATGAGAAACTCTTTTCTTCTTAAAAGATTGATAACTAAGATGTGTGTAAATTGTAAAGATATGTATAAAGAATACTAATTGTACTGTAAGTATAAATGACAGACAGGTTTCTAGAGCTCATGTATTTCATAGCTCTGCATCTCTTTACTTTCCAATAGACTCTCATGTGAATGTGTCCACATCATATTTTATGATCTGTTAGCAAAATATAGTACTTGTAGTTGTCTTTGTACATTTAGGTTAGATAGAAGTATCGTAAAATAGAAAAAAATCACAAACCAGCTTTAAAGGAGTAGTTCACTTTAAAATAAGCCTCCATTGACTTTCCATAGTAGGAAGAAAAATGACTATGGAAAGTCGCTGGTGGCTTAATTTAAAGTGAACAACTCCTTTAAATCCTACGAAGGGCCTCACTGGTCTAGAATTTCACTCTTTATATTTTGCCTTTGATATTTGAGGTTTGCTTTGTTGGCTCCACGTGTGATTTGTTTAGTCACCTCCATGCACAGATTGCCGTCTCTGTTTGGCCACGTCTTTTTGCTTTTATATTGGACTCTTGTAATATGCAGAACCTCATCAAGGACTCCGGACTGTGTTTGGTATTCGAGCACATTTAGGTTAATGAACACGCAACCCCACAACACAAGCTTGTTACTGGTGCCTTTGATCTCGCCCATAGGCACAGCACTAACAACACTTACACATCTCTAACAATGGCCTAAGTTACAGCAGAAATAAATGGCCTTTTAATCAGCATCCATGGCTTGCTGGCAAATTGGACGGGGAAAAACTGAACCAATGGTCTTGTTTTTCAGCCTAATCATCTTCCATTTTCTCTGCTTGTTTTGTTGTACTATAACAGCGGCGGTATTGATCAGAAAAGCCCCACGGTTGTGTATCCTCTCCTCGCGGAAAATCTCAGAAAGGCGTGTAAGATATCGTGTGATGCTCCGTTGCTCCGCACAATTAAGCGAAACTAAATAAACCTGCACACACCAGTGCCATCTGGTCCTCTTTAGCTGCAGTGGGACGTTTTGTGATTCAGCATTCCATTTGCCCGTGAGGTAAGCTGGCAACCTCGCCTTTAATCTCTCACCTGTGAGCTTTGATAGATGCGCCCATGACTCTGGCTTATGTCGCTGCCAGGCCGATAATGAATGTGCCTTCCTGACGCCTGAGGGAGGACAGATATGGACCCTTTAGGCTAAATCACAAGTTAGCCTCATTGACAGGGAGTCCGAAGAAAAACTTAAAGGGATAGTGCACCTTAAAATAAAAACTCTGTCATTATTTACCCTCGTATCATTCAAAACCTGTGTGTGACGTTTTTTCTGCGAAACACAAAAGACAATATTTTGAGAAACCGAATACAACTATATGAACATGTTTATCTGACCACATGTGTTGGGTTGTCACTTTGTAGGGATAGTTCACCGAAAAATACAGATTCTGTCATAATTTATTCATCTTATTGTCATTTAAAACCTGTATGGATTTCAGGAACACAAAAGGAGATATTTTAAAAATTGTTTCCGAAGTTTTGTGTCCACACAATGAAAGTCAATAGGGGCCAGTGTTCTTTGGCTCTCATCATTCGTCAAAATGTCTTTTGCATTCTGCAATTAGATCAAACGGGCTTTAAATGACATGATTAAATGATGAACTCGTTTCATTTTTTTTTCCTTAAAAATCTTTTAAAGAAGTCTCCCAGAATTCTAGAATATTTCAGTCAGGTTTGATTGACAGAACTGAAGGAAATGTTTAAGGAAAGTAATGACTATTCATCAAATGAACGATATTAAACATATTAGGTCAGTTCTTTGAATGTGAAATATTAAGAACTCTATATAAACGCTGTAACCTCATACATGGAGGCAGCTGTTTGTTTCAGCAGAAGTTATTTCTCATTTTAGCAGGTGTTATACGGTGACACTTTAACCGCATAATTCTATGTTTGTTTTGTAGAGAAACGTGTCCTGTTTTTCATATTCTGTGTTCTGCTTTTAATGCGTAGAACAAATGCACATATAATTTGTTGTAAGTAACTTTATCACGCGCATAGGTCACGCAGGTGTTGATTGGCTTTCTTCACGATTTCTTACGTTTTAATTGGATCATATTCATTGTATAAAGTACAATGAAATGCTACATAACCTTTAATGTTTCATTTTCTCTAGCTCGCCTACGCTTTATTTCTCGGTACACCTGTTATGCCATTTATGATATCTCATTTTCTTGCTGTACCACCTCATATCAAGCCTTTAATTTGCATTAACCGCAGCGTGTGCATTCTTTGCAGGTTTCCTTCCATTGTTTACTGTTCGTGCCATCTTTATACGCATACCACTGGTTGAGCCAAGGACCACTCAAACAAGTTGTGTTTAAAGTGCAGTGTTTGCATTTGCGAAAAATTTTGTCTCTGCAAAACCGTGATAGATCCGATCGTTCCATTTTTATCTAGGAAAAGCAATGGCTGCCATCTTGTACTAAAAAACAAACGTCATACTGTGTGTTAAATTCATTCACACCGATCCATTTCACTCAGGCTCTCCGTCAGATGTCACACGGGACCCCCGTGGTGCCACCCGGCAGAACGCAAAATTCACAGAGAACCATTTTTAAATGACAGCCAGCCCATTATTCATTATGCGACACGCTGCTTTTCACTGTTAAATTGAACCTCGCAGGACAATTCCCTGACAGCGGCGTATGCCCAGCCAGTGATTGTACGTAACGGATTCAGTAATAAGCCCAACATTTTTTAGGGAATGGAAATGTCTAGTCTGATTTGTGTCGAGCACGAGAGCTTCAGCAGGTCCACAATTGGATGCTTTAGTCAGCTGTGTTAAGACCCAGTGAAACACACCTGGTACTTGTCTCCGGAAAGTGTTGTTTTCTGTTTGGCAGATAGTAATGGAGTTGGCATCTTGTGGCATTGCATTTCTGTTCGCTTTGCATTTTGAAAGGTGTAGCTGGAACCATGACCAGTGTTTACAGACCTCAAGACGCAGTGTCACTCCCACCCGTGTGCACGCCAGCGGGCCTGTGATGGAGATGAAATCCAGTAGCGTGTAAAGTTAGGGCTGGCACCGTGGGAGGCTGGGAAGGTGGAGGATAAGGGTTTGTTAATGGCTACAGGCAGAAAGGATGCCAGCGGTGTGTTTCTCAATTGATTTTGCCAGAAAGATATATTTCACATTGGACGTCAACTGTAGGGATCCAATCGTTTCTTGTTCGAACATGTCGTTTATTCAGAACGATGACTTTTTGGATGACCAAATACGTATATTTTAACTCTTAAAGTTTAGTATTGCTTATTCATCTTGCTGTTTTTTCTCCATACTTGCAGTACACTTTTAACATGGTCAGTGCTCCAGTTTGGTTGTTTGCTCAATGACACTCAAAGGCAATTGGTCAAATCAGCATCTAAATAGATCAACAAATCTATCAGAGATTCGTTTAACTTTTTTTAAAAAGACCTCTGTAAATTAAACTTACATGTATTTGGACACTTAAAAATGTAATTGCATTAGATGAGAATATTAAAGATGGTGTCATTCATTTTAAAGAACATTTTAGGAAAACAGGGACAAGAACATTTTAGGAAAAGATTCAAAATATGGAGAATATTTGAGCACCTTTTGGTTGCCAAATATTTCTCCTTATAGGTACTACAGTTATGCTTCTGTCGCTTCCTATGCGAACTGTCGACTGTAAAAAAATGTCACCTATTTCGATGTAAAAACTTTAGTTTTAAAAGCTGCCTTAATTTTTTTAAGTCAAAACAAATGGGCTTCATAAGCCCCTTTAATTCTATTCTATTTTTTTGGTTAAACTATTTATTTTAACCAATTTCAACTTTAATTTAAATTTGATTTAACCAAAAAAATGAATGAACCTTTGAGCCTTTTTTTAGGGGAAACGACTTGATTCGTCCACTAAAAATAATCTTTGCAACATTGGTTCAACCTATGGTTCAAAGTAACTGTAAAAAAGGTTTAGAAAACTAAACTGGTAATACTTGTTTGCAGATGTTACTTCTATAAATTAATGAATGTCATCATTTTTAAAATGAGTTTAATGCTAAACTATGCCTGTTCTAATATTTTTACATCTTTTGTAACAAGATGGAACTATAGATATGTTTAAGTCAAATTTGGCATAATGAATCAAATTTAGTCAATTCGGGATAAGATGTACTGTATAAGATCTATTCATTTTTATTGCAATAGTATTCTGTCATTTCAGTAACTGGTCTTTCAGCAGTCATTGCAAATTGCAAATGAATTCATTTTCTCAGGGTCATTAGGCAAGAAATTCAAAAGCTCCTGTCAGACCGCTCGTAATGTGGCCGTACCTTCTCCATTCATTAGCGTTTCTGTGAACTTCTTTATTCTTCCGAATGAGCGTTGAACTTTACATTGGCATGCCACTTCCCCTAAGGTGACCTGATATGCTCCTTAAAACGACTACTTTTCTTCCCTTGTGTTTGTCTCATTACTTTCTGTGTAAAGCTATCACTTACTGTATCACGCGTCAGTTTACCATCACGTTTCTCAGGTGAGGAAAAAACATCAGCGGATGAATTCGAACCTGTAAAACGTTTGCGCGCCACAACCGAAGAAAACAGTCTTTAGATTTATCGACTTCCCAGCCTGGTGACGTTTCAAGCCACCTGGCTTTTCACCTAACAATAAAACGCACATAAAAACAACCCTTAAATCCCCCAGACCGATTCCTCAATGTCACATAATGAATTCTAACCGGTATCAATTGCCTCACAGCCTCCCGGGTGGCTGCATTACATTATAATTCCATTCGGTAAAACCTCATACAGGTTCGTCTTCACCTGAGCTCAGCCGCTTTTATTATACGTGACAGAAAGACGTGCATTCTGACAATGAGTAGCTGGAGCAGGGCGCTTGCTTTGAAGTGCTTGCAGACTTTAATCCTGAAATATCCTGTTTGTGTTTCCGATATCTCCCTGTGACCTTTTCTTCACAGTTCAGCACTTCCCACAATCCCTTGCTGGGACCGCCGTGAATCGCATATCATGTGCATTTTCAGTGCATCCCTTAAAAATTCGCTCTGTTCATCAATGCAAATGTGTCATATGTTCATTGTCTGTAAATCTATTGTAGTCTATAGTCTAAAGTCTATCTAATGCTGTCCATAACTTTCTCATTTTGGAAGTTGAAAGGTTTCCAGATAGACCCAGCATGAGGTTGATACAGTGGTCTTCGTAAATATGCTATCCATGCTTTCTCGGATTACCATGCAGAATACTAAATGGCCTCACATTGCATAAAACCAATTCATTTAAATGATGCTTCTTGTAACCCATAAGCACATGGTAGAGAGCACCTTGCGGCACGGTTTGACAGCAAACACTAAATTAAATGAGGAGAGGCTGAGGAGTAGAGAGAACAGTTCCCACCTTGTGATGTGAAATGCGTCCTTGTTGAAAAGTTTCTCAGGAGGATGTATCCTCTCTGAAGCCGGCACTTTGTGATCCGGATGTTGGAAATTTCGTTTTTTTCGGAGTTCTGTCAGCTTTGCCCATCTCTGCGCCGTCTGCCGGGTGTGTGCGCTCACGTGTGCCGCGCTCAGGGGTGGAAAGAACTCGGAAAGAGGGGAAAAGAAGGAGACTCGACTGACTCGGAGTAAGTCACTGAGGAAAACACAAGGCTTAGATTCTTTATCAGTCATTTCTCTTCACCTCTCATGACAGGCCGCCCCTCCCTGTCACTCACAGGAGCCCTGCTGGGAAGACCAGAGATTCTACTTAAAATACAGCCGCCGCTAATTCTGCCTGTCATTTTCAGTACGTTTTTGAGTTTCACCCCTGGGCTATTGTGCTTTTTTTAAATCGTATGCTTTTTCTTCCTTCAGTTAATACATGTTTGTTATTCATATCTCTTGTTTACTTTTTATGACAACAGACAATATTTGTAATCTTAACTGCATTGTCAGTATATTTAGATTTTAGATGACACGCCGAATCAAATGCAACTATAAACATGGTTTGCAGCCTACTGACTTTGACTATATTGGTATTGTGTTGGGTTTTCACTTAAAGGGACAGTTCACTCAAACATAAAAGTTCTGTCATCATTTATTTACCCTCATGTCATTAAAAACCCGTATGAATGTGTTGGAACACAAAAGAAGATATTTTGAGAAATACCTCAGTGTTTTGTGTCCATACAATGGAAGTCAATGGAGTCCAATATTGTTTGATTTACCGACATTGTTCAGAATGTCTTTTTTTTAAGTAATACAGGTGTGAAATGACATTACTAAATGATGATTTTTCATTTTAAAGGGCTCATATGACACGACTGAAACGAATATTAGCATTTGTTTTTAGATGTAATTCAATGTGTATACAGGATTTAAGGTTGAAAAACACTGTATTTTCCACATACCGTGCATGTTTGTGTCTCCTCTTTGCCCCGCCTCTCTGAAACATGCAGATTTTTTACAAAGCTCATGGCTCTGAAAAGCGAGGTGTGCTATGATTGGCCAGTTAACCAGTGCATAGTGATTGGTCAATTGGTCAGAAATGTAACGCCTCTTACCATATTTGGAACATCAGGTTCCTCTTCAATTGTACTGACAGGTACAACTGGTTACACGAGGCGTCTCAGGCAGGTCTGGGTGAGCATTCGCTTTTACATAGAATGCATCTTTTGATCCCACACTTTCATTTGTGCAATTTTACATGTCTAATACATGCATTGGCAACTTATAACACGACAAAGACACAGAAATACACGTGTTCGTGCCATATGACCCCTTTAAAGTGAACTATCCCTTTAATGTCTGTTGTAGCCCATGTCTACTGTAACCACATGCATACAAAACGTTCCCTCGCTGTGTTTTCCGAGCACCTAGAATCTGACATGATGTTCGTTTTTGGAGTGTGTCTGCATTTGATACTGCACCTGGTCACTCCCAGCGCCTTCTATGAGTAATAGTAGCATCATTAAACCGGATGCGTAATGAGGCATGAAATAAACACGAACCATCGGTAGGAGACAGCGCTGCGCCATAGGCACTGTGGGTAATAAGGTGTCAGGATTCGTTTTCTCAAGATTTAATCATCAAGACCTTGAAACTCCCTTCATTTGCGGTAAACAGATGCGTTCTGAACTGAACTATGAGCAGCATGCCCTGCATGTGTCTTCAGAACGGTATGAAGAGATTTGGCTTCTTTTGTGTCTAGTACAGTTTGACAAGTCATTTTTATAGGATTTACTCAACATGAAATCATCCTACGTGATGTAAACAAACATTTTGCGAAAATAAAATCTTGAAATCTTTTATAGTGACTATTGCGGAGTTATTATAGTTTTGATTTTAGTTTTATTTATATTGTAAATTAGCTTTAGATTTTTAGTTTTTGTGTTAATTTTAGTTAGATTTAGCAATTTTGGTATATGCTTTTGTCATTTTATAATGGATTGGTTTATTTTTTATGTTGCTATATAATATTAATACCTTTTTTATTTTAGTTTTTCCTTAGTTTTGTTAATTATTATAATTCTATTGTGCTTTAAACTCAGCTTTTCAATTTTTCCTTGTTAAGTTTTTCCAATAATGTTTAGGTCAATATTTTCTTTGATTTCAATTAACAGAAATGTTTTCAAAGTTTTAATTTGAGTAAACTAAAATAATCTTGGACTGTTGAGTAAAGCCATGTCAAAGATTGAAGTCAATGTTTAGGAAGCCAATGTCCACTTGTTTTTTTTCTGCAAATGAATAAAAAAAGATTAATTCGGCATGTATCATATTATAAATGAAAACGTGAGTTCTTGAGATCTCAAAATCTATCTTTTAAAATTACCATTACTTATTTTGTTATATTTATGGCTATGACTACTTGCATAATTAGATTCTGCATTAGATTATGTATTATGCATATATAGATTATTCTTGAGGCTGGATTTCACATACCACATATTATATTTGTAAATAAATTTGATGGAGGAGACGTGCTGAACATCAGAAATAGGAACATAGGATGTCTGTCAACTGAAGGCTATTACCGGAGCTTTAAGTTTCAGTTTTTCTAGTTATAAAAGGAGCAAACTAGATATGTCACAATATGTCGTCACATTCTGTGGAAACAGCCAATTACAGCAACAAATCCAGACTTCTGATTTAAAACGCTCTCTTCTGGGATTTGCAAAGCGGTGCTAGAGCTCATAATGTTTAAAGAATGGTCCATTTTCCATAATGTGTATTAGTGTTCGGCTTAATTATCTGAAGCTGCATTAACCTTGCATAACAATGTTCTGACTGTAGATCCACCTAGAGCAGATTTTCAGGGTTAGAAGAGAGCCATCATATTAGTCGCTCTCTTTTCCCCGATGGCTGGATTTCGGCTGTCTGAGAGCCAAGATTTGGAATGCAAAAAATGACAGCCACTTTTTTCTTTACAAGCGAGCACAGTGGAACAGTTTTTATTCCCTTTTGAATTAATTATTTTGCATCACGTTTTAGATCAAAAGTTTTACGGCGAATCTGTGTCTCACTTATGGGTGGCGTATTGAAATTGCATTCCTCCGAGATGCCTGACAGACCTCCTGAAGGACTCGCAACAGACCGGCTGACAGCTTCCGCTTAAACAAATACTGGAAAACTGTCATAGCAGAACATCTCATGGTCATTAGCAACCTTCAGAATCATTTTAACATCCCTTACTTTGTCCACTTTGATTGTGGAGTGCCACTTCTCAAATGCATTAAGTATGTCCTTTTTTATATATTAAATACATTCTTAGCCCAAGCTTTTAAATCGTATGACAGTAACTGTTTACTGAATGACCTCAGAAGTGGAGCCAAATGCACTGTGTTAATAATAAAAAGTCTATATAGTAATTGTTTGCAATGGGAATTAATGTCAATACATTTAAGAGCATTTGAGGTCCTAAACGAAGCTTTACAGTACCTTTACAATTCTATTATGGTTGTGTAATTCATTATCCACTACATTTGTGCTATTAAACTGCACTATAATGTTGTGTTCACACCAAACGTTCCTCATTCTTTATTACATAAGGGAATGGTTCGTTATTTTTGCGGGAGTAACTCGAAAAACATTGCGCGACGTGGAATGTCTTCACGCGTGTCAAACAGTAGGCGTCAATGAGCTCTTCTCGCAAATGTCTCGCTCAAAATGATTCACGTCATTTGCATCGCCCGCCGCGAGTTTGCATGTATTCGCATCTTTGCATTAACTTCGTATGTAATTTACTTGCGCAAATCTCTTAATTCGCGTTTGTTGTGAACGCAGCATAAAAGCGAGTCTCGTAAAAAAAAACTGTAATATTGCGACATTTCAGATTCCAGTACAATACCGTAAAATAACATTTTTCGTAAAGTAAAATGACATGTTTGTCATCATCAGAACTTGTACATTTGCTGTCTATTTCTGTAATTTGAAATTCTTAACTGTATTTCAAAATGATGTGAAAATTTTGTAAAACAAAACAGTAAGATCCTGTAATATTTTTGCAGTGTGCTCAAAAGCGGCGAGTTATTGCGCAGAGTTAGGTTTTTCAAAGCTCATAAAATAGTACAATTCAGCTCTCGGATGGTCAGCACAATTAAATGTTGATGTTGGTCTTTTCCGTACGATGAAAGTCATTGGAAATTCAAAAATATCATAATGTTTGATTTCATAATGTTTAAGTAATGAGGCTACGATAGTGTTTAAGAGTCTTGTAGCATTCAAATGTCATTCGTACTTCCAATACGCAGCATCATTTACATGTCTCAACAGTGACATCGTACCTGGCATGATGTGTTGACATGCCACATTTGAAAATAAAATTGCCTCCTCACATTCCTACAGACAGTTTTCAAGCACTATACAGTACAAGCCAAACCCAAAGGTAGCAAAACTGTGTGGGCAGACAGAGACAATGTTATTCCCATATGTTTTTTTTAAATGAGCCTAACACGCTTACCCACGCAAAACTGTGCATTTAAAGTCACGGCATTTTAAGAGCAACATCAAAAAATTAATTAGCAAGGAGAATGCAAACACGGTCATTAAGTTTCGAGTGGGGCGTCTCGCTTCACGTTCCTAATAAGCGTGAGTTGTTGAGGGGGGTTATGCTGATTAAAGGAGCTTGATTCAGGGCTTTTCAAAGAAGAACACAGGGTCAGGAGGCGGCCTCCTTCTTCTTTCCACCGGTTCAGACCATGAGTAAAAACACGCTTGGCTCGCTGACCATCGGCGACGATGAATTCTGATTGACAGTTTCTCAAATAAGGAAATCCCATCCTCCTTGGCACGCGCTTCAGCCCATTTATCTTCCAGCACGTCTCATTCATCATCGCAGTTCTCCCAGAGTGCTCTTGTGTTCTCTGAAAGAAGCAGCCAGCCTGCACTAATGGCTCTGTTGTTGTTGCCGTAGTAATTTACTTTACAAATGCACCAATCATTAGGTTGCATTGCAATTCATTATCAATTTCAAGCATGCAAACATGTTGATTTATTAGATTTTAAAGCGCTGTTATTTTCCTTTTTGTGTTAGTTTTTTTGTTTGTTTAACAGTTTTGTTAGTACAGTGGAATATGTAAAAAAAGATGTTGGCTAAGAATTGTTACTTTTTTGTGCAGCTTTATAGACCCTGATCATTGTGAGCAACTACTCAATGGAAAAGAGTGGTGTCAACATTCTGCGTAACATCTTATTTTGTGTTTCACAGATTAAATAATAAAGAGTTGGACATGACACAAGGGTGAGTAAATGATGACAAAATCTAATTTTATACCATTTTATATTGTAAATTATATTACAGAATAGTTTGGCCGTTCAAAGAATCATGAGACGTCCTTGTATCATTGGTAACAATGCATCTAACATAATGAAATAGATGCTTATAGTGGAAGCCAGCCAAGCAAATAAATAAAATCACACCGAAATTCTCACCTTCTCACAAGGTGATGTGATGTTAAATGTAAAAAAATGCAATATAATATACACAACTATGTCCTCAGAGGTGTATCTTACGTAATGAAGCGTTATGCTTTTATTGCGTTAGAATGAGCATATTTCTATCTATGTACACGGCGGGTCCCCTTGCATGGAATTCACCATGTGGTACACTAGCCCTTAACGGACAAAATACGTAATTACGTTATCTCCTTCAGCAAAGAAGCCAAATGTGACAACATCTTAGTTCGGTGCAGCCACCGTAGTGCCTCGAGCGGGAGGGGTGGAGTGAGCCGGTTGTTGCAATTTTCAACCTCACCACTAGATGCCGCTAAAACTCCGTGTTGCACCTTTAAATGCTACTGTTCAGATGTGATTTTTTTAGATTTATATGCAAGAACAAGACATTTTGTTTTGCTGTTTTAATATAACTTATTCTGTTCTCTCCTAAATCATTAACCAATAACTTAAACTGTAAGCTCAAACTTAAAGCTGCAATCTGTAATTTACGTGATCATATTATGTGGGAGTAATGTGACGTGTGTTAACTTTAAAGACATTTTATCTTCTCCATGAAGCTTTAATGTTGCATCAAAACTGTACTTGTTTAATCAAATGTGTAAAATTGCATCCGCATGTACTGTCAAATACTTGTGTCTTTAATGTCTGAGCACTTCATGCTCTGTGTTATCTGCCTGGAGGGCTAAAGGCATGTGTGAAGACAAATAATTTGTCTCCAAAGTCTTTTTGAAAGGGTGTTTGTTTGCCTAAGGGATAATATAGAGCAAGTGTTTGCACACATCAGCAAACCAGATCATAACCAAGTCTGGGACATTGAATTTGACATGTCCAAGAGCTGTTGGACTATACATTTCCCAGATGTTTGCGTTTTAATGGTGGATTGTTGAAATATAGAAGGATTCTTCTGAAGGAAACCAGCATTTGAGATTCTCTGAAAAAGTAACATCAACTCATTAAGAATAATTAACAGTTCAAGACAAATGGGTTTTGCTTGCCAGACTTCAGCATTTTGTTTGCTCCCCTGAGCTAGGGAAGTTTACTTCATGAATATGCAAAAGACCAAATGTGATCTGGGAAAAGAAAAAGATTTTATGGTAGCAAGCAAGCATCTTTTGGTCTCTTGGATTTGCAGAGCTGCGTTCCCACCAAACGCTAATGAAGAGTTAAGCGGGAGTGATTTAGCCTACATGTTAAGTCAATGCAAAGACGCGATAGGACATCCTGCGACGCGATTCGCGTGAATGAGGCGGCGCGAATGACACGTTTCGCGCGAATCACGCGTTTGACGCGCGTAACGCGTGATTCGCGTGAAACGCGTGTGTTGAAAAATCTGAATTTTGCCGAAGATTCGCGCCGCGTTAACTAATCAGGAGCTTGCTCTAGTAGTGACGTGCAGCGTGTGTGCACGAATTTATCACATATTTAAAACTACAATACTAATTTCTCGCTAGAAATGCAATCAGAAGTTGTTGAACGTGAAAATGAAACTTACATTTATACAAAACTATGCTCCAACGGGCGTTTCCGCCGCCATTTAATTTTTTCGAGCTTGCGTCTGTGGTGAATTTCATGCGCGAATGACGCGAATTTCACGCGCGAATGAAGCGAGTAAACTCAACATGTTCAAGCGTCCAACTAGGCGCGAATAGCGCGATTAATTCGCACAAGTCGCGTTTGGTGGGAACGCTCAGTACGTGATTGGTCGGTGTGGTCAAGTTTATATTATTCTCCATTAGCTGTCTGAAGGCTCTGATGTGCACAGATTTGTTTCTTCCAGATTGATTCATTGACATTTTGCCAATGTTACGAGCTCATCGTGCTGCTGTTTGGAGTCTGCTCCAGGTTTAATCTTTCACGTTGTTTCATTAAATCTCTAATACAGCTTAACCTCTGTGTCAATTGACTTTCTTCTTTTGAATTATGAAACGTTGTTTTATTCTTTCTACCTTTCCTACCAGAATCAAATCAATGGACAGAAACAAAGCCTTGTTTCTGTGTATTTCCAAGTGTGTAATCACCCAATATGGCGGTAAACAAATATTAATGAACTTTTTTCATTATACTGAAGGAATTATGTCGTGATACTGAAGAAAGTTAATGTAGTTACAAATCTCTTTGATTTGGGAGAAGCCTGGGGCTACATTACTCGCAATGCTTCATTGATTAATAAGAATAATTAATTTCGGCCCTGAAGTTGCTGTTAGCTTTAAGCGCAAGGGTGATAACGGCACCTGTCATTTCCGCTATACAACAGAACCGCTGTATGACAGCGGCAGACTAACGTGAACAGATGAAAGAAGACATCTGTGAGAGGCACGCCAGTTAGATGACACGCTATCAGTAGATTCACACACTCTTTAAATCCTCAAAACAAATAATATTCCTTTGCAAACATTTGAAAGGGTTCGAATTTTAACCTGCGTTTTAATCTACTGCATGTGTCAAGATGCCACCAACGTAAACTAGATAAGTAGACAAGCTGCTTTGCCAGACGACATTTTGAAATCTATCTAGTGTGTAGTAGTTTTCTATCTCTTTGGTTTGCTGGTTTGTGAATGTGAGCAATAACAAACCTGTTGTCTATAAGTATAAGGTTTGCAGGACTATTTAGATATAGACATAGTCTAGTCCTTTTTATACACCACTTTGCAAGATACTGATCCAGAAACACTTTCGGATTCAGTTTTTTAGTTTTTTTAAATCTCATATATACTGTATATAATATATAATGTATGTAAGGTCTTTGTTTTGAGTACTGTAGACATAAAGTCTGGTCCATCTTTTGACTCTCTTGTATAAAGTCTTGTCCATTATTTGTTTATTTCCAAAAAGAGACCAAATTAAAATATTTGTTTTCAAAAATCATGTTTTATTTATTGTGCATTCCAATTAATATCAAATAAACTGCAGTTGGTTTGTTTTGATTTAAGCCATAATAACTCCAAAAATACAGCTAACTAACACATTCAAATATAATAAAAACATGAAAACATAATAAAAAACATCATTTTTGAGAATTACTTTTTGGAAATAAATTCTTGTCCACCTTTTGAAAATAGACATAAACCTTGGTGTATCTTTTGAGTATTGGCATAGTTTTGTCCATGTTTTTGAGTTTAGGCATTAAGTCTTGTCCGTCTTTTGCCTTTGGGCATAAAGTCTATCCTTTTCCAAGATCAAATAGAGCTTTTTCAACTCAACTCACTTTTATTGTCACATCACCACGTGTGGTGAGTGAAAGTCTTGGGTGTGTACTCCATACAAAGTAGAATGCAGTTGGACAGACAACTGTATGACTTCACAGACTTAAGTGACAGTATGTAGTGTAGATGAACAGTGCAAAGTATAAATAGACAGACTGTACAAAAAAGACAATATACATTATACACATATGGACAGTATATACACAATATACACATTAGACGTTGCATGTGGAATGTGGATACAAGCTTATGTGGTATAAGCTTGTTGCTTATATCGTACTGTATATCATACTGTATATACGATATACATTATTATAGTGGCGGGACCATTTCAAATTTATTTTCAGTTTTACTAAATTTACTTTATATTGTTTTTTTGTGTTTTTTTGTGTTTCATTTTGTGAACTACTAACAATATTTCTCCCAACTTTAAAAAAAAACATTGATTCTATTTATATTTATGTGCAGATTAAGAAATGGAGAAACAGGGGAAATTAACAGAAAAGATCCTCCGTATTTTTTCAGACCTCAAATACTGCAAAGAAAACAAGTTCATATTCACTTTTAAGCAATACAACAATAATATTTCTACATGTATTTAGGAAAAGAAAAAAATGTTATTATCAATCCAGGTTATCACAGTTTTCGTGTGTCTTGTCATGCTGTCAGTCTTTCACGTTGCTGTTGGATGACCTCCTGAGGTTTAATTTTGTTTAAATTCAACAGACACTGAACTGGAATGGCCACAATGCATCTAGAAATGCTGATTAAATATAAATTTGGTTTACGTGTACGGCCTCTTTTTTGCGACTTTATTACAGTATATATAACCTTGATTGAAAAATGTTAACCTTTTTAAAACTCGCTTTCAGCAGACTGTAATCAAATCTGTATACCTTGCCTTCTAAAAGTTAAGCTGCAGTTGGAGCTTGAAGCAAATTGAAGGGTATGATTTCCAGTGTGGCGAGCATTTCTGTTATATTGTTTATACTGCAGATGGCCAGAGATCAGCTCGGCAGTAAATACTGTTCTGCAGACTTTCATCGTTGGTCTGTTTATGTTAACATATGCCCATACATTTCCATTTTTAAATATTTTTCTGAAGGTCAAGTCTCTTCGTGTCATGCGTTTATGTACATCAGCTGACTTCTAGAGAACTTGAGTCATGTGTGTGATCACCTGCCCCGCTGAGAAACATGCCCCAGGTCCATGACCAGAGTGTACGGTGTGTAATGGTTTTCTCTTTTTACCGCGGCAACATCTGTCAAGTAAAGGTTTGTTTAAAAACCAAAAAGCACATTATTTTCCAAAATAAAAGTTTACATTGTATTTGATTTGGATGCTGCAAGGCTCCTGCAAGTCATTCTTCGGGTTCAGGCATGGGTGACCGGCCTTCGATTTGCGTTGATTGATGGAAGGCAGGTTATGACCTGCAGTGCATTAGAATGAACAGATAAACAGTTGTTTACACCTAAAAGCCCGGCTCCATGTTTTTAGTGATGTGGTGTAAGAGAATGAGCTATTTTGTGAACATACAGACATCAGTCGTGAAGGGTGTTGTTGTTAGGCACAGTGATGTGTTATCATCATCATGTGGATGCTTAGGCTTTGTAACGTGTGACAATATATAAAGAGATGCTTTTCTCTTTTATTCTTTTTTCACTTGTCCTCTCACCACCTTTTTCTCCATGCTGTTCTCACTCCTGAATGAAAAGGTATCTCTTAGATGCCTCCTACTGACGTCTCCAGTAGAGCGGTTTTCTCTTTTCTTCTGTTAATACGGAGCGCTTTTTCTCATTTCCTCCTCGAAATGGCACTTCTTTAATAGGCTGTTTGGTATCTGTGAAGGTTTGTTTTGTTGTTCTTTAAAAGGCCCTCTTTGTATGCCAGGTCTGTTGGCATCGTTTCATGTGGTCTCAGTTTGCGGGTGTCGGGGGTTGTGGAGAGCCGAAAGGAACGGGCATAATGAAGTGTGAGGAGGGCGTGTGCCGAAGCCTTGCTGCTTAGTAACTGAAGAACGCGATGAAACGGCCCCATCAGTTCCTGCCACCTGCCGAGCTTTTGAAGCATATCAACTCTGATTCCACCGACAGAACGGAGATGAGTAATTACGCTGCAAATAATACAATGTAGAACATCTGTTCAAGGTTTCATTTGAGGAATCTGTGCCGCCAATTTTTTTTAGATGGGAAAGCACAACACCCATTTTTGCCCAAGTGTACAATGTAGTTTTATGTGTGATGTTTGCACAGTTTTAAAGGGCTCGTATGACACGGCTGAAACGAATATTATGGTTTGTTTTAGATGTAATGCAATGTGTATACAGGATTTAAGGTTCAAAAGGGAAGGGAAATGTAACGCCATATTTGGAACATCAGGTTCCTCTTCAATTGTACTGATAGGTACGCCCACCTTACTTGCGTATACATTTGGGCGGTCTTAGTCAAATCAGACCACCAACTGACGTAGATTTGTGGGGGTGTGGCTACACGAGGCGTTTCAGGCAGGTCTGGGTGAGCATTCGCTTTTAGATAGAATGACTCTTTTGTTCCAACACTTTCACGTGTCTAATACATGCATGAGCTATAACACACCAAAGACACAGAAAAACACGTATTCTCGCCATACGACCCCTTTAAACTTAAATGCAATTGGAACAAAATTTATTTTGGATGTCTAAGAATCAGCCAATCATTGTGCAGCTGACTACCGTCATGTGACTTTCCCAAATTCTTCACTATTACCCTTCCAGATTCACGCTACCCTACAAGAGGTTTAAAACATGTATACATTTTTTCCTTCTTGTAGAAGCAGCCCTGGTCCACAGGAAGTAAACAGTTTTGATCATTTCTCCTGTGAGCGGTGAGGCTGAGTCACACAATTGGAAAGCCATTGTCCTGGGGTGTGTTTGATTTGGCTTGAAAGGTGGCAGGTATATCAGGGGTTAGACCGATGACCTGTGTCTGTTTGATGTAATACCAGCCAGGGTGAGGGGTGTGTGTCTCCTGGGGTCAGAAAAAGATGAAGAGCCCCTGTCAACATCTGCCACAAGCGGCTCAGGGCTGTTTTCTGTGTGTGTGTTTAATGACCTCTCAGGACATTTTTTGCTGTCCTATCTTTCAGCAAACTGCTGACTGTAAAACACCCCCACAAACATACACACCCTGCCTCAGTCAGATGATAAATCTGTCGTCCAAACAACATGTAAAACAGAAGTCCTTCATATGCATGTCCCTTTACCCCGTAATCTAGGAGAATGCTGGGTTGTTGTCAACCCATGGACAAAACCAAATGTGGGGTTTAAATAGGTCTTCTATCCATATTTTATCCAACCATGGGTTGAAAACAACCCAGTGTTTTTAGAGTGCTTTTACCCAGTGCAATGTTTTTTTCTTGGGTGGGACTAATAATCTTAAAACTTATTCAAATAGTTTTCAAATAGTAAAATCTTATCTGCACAAATTTTAGATTTGTCATTATTATTATTATTTTTAAATCTAAGGGCCCCCCTAAGTCTATTTTTCACTAATGCCTTATGGGGGGTCCCTGTTCCCCCAGCCCCCCTCAATTCGAGCACTACATTTAGCCAGAAACTGTCGAATATGAAGATGGTGAGGAATAGCATC
The DNA here is from genome assembly GCF_024868665.1 of Triplophysa rosa. Lineage (NCBI taxonomy): Eukaryota > Metazoa > Chordata > Actinopteri > Cypriniformes > Nemacheilidae > Triplophysa > Triplophysa rosa. Next base: position 18,119,374 of record NC_079912.1, on the reverse strand, counting down.
GAGATTTTAGACAATGGCAGAATTTTATTAGTGGGAAATAGGAGGTTTTATTGCGGTGGTCATTAATATGCTGTCGGCGAGAACATCAAACTAGTGATCAAAGACTACAGGTTTTGGCCTAGGATCATAGTAATCTTTCTAAAAATCGATTCTAAAAGTTTGTCTCAGGTCGCCTAATGATGGCCAAAATTGTACAGTGTCTACCCGGCTTTAGAAGATCTCAGACAGTAAAGCTGCAGAGCACATCTACATATCAACATTAATCTACAGTACATGCTATATTATAGACAACTAAACACCATTTGAAAAATCCTGGTTTTCTCATGAAGTAATTATGTATTCACTCCTGTCTCCGCCAAGTCGTGATGATGGGAGATTTGAATGAAGCTTTTTTTTTACATGTACAGTACGTGCACACAGGTGCGTGCTTTATGTCATGCAATCCAATTCCGCAACATATACCTTTCCCCTAACTGTGGCTTTTTGTTAAACTATTTGTCACTCACATTTCATACATGTCATCACACAGCACAGATAAATGTTGTGTTTCAAAGCCGCCTACTCAATCTCTTTCACTGCAGTCTTTAGTTTTTTTTCTTGTACTTTTACGAAAGCCACTGGGTCTCATAAGAACTAGTGTTTTTTTCCCTCAGCCAGCGCCTGGCACACTTCAAACGCTCTAATCTCTTTGACCCCCACATGAAAGACCCAACGTTGGGTCCAGGCCATGGAAATAATGGGCAGAAGATGACAAAACCGACACTTCTGCGCAAATGTGAAATGTTAACGCGGGAGCTAAACGTGAACATCAGGCGTGTGAAGGAAGACATTAAGCATTCTGTCAGTGGGATGAGGTTCTGCGACGTCTCAAAGACTGAAGCTACGTGATGAAACTGTTGTGGCTCAGGTCTCTGAGGTCTTATTCTAAATGTGAGTGACAGACAGTTTGGCTTAAAATCCTTTTGTATGAATTTTGATTATAATTCATGTGCTGTAATTTTAGACGTATTATTATTAGATTTTATTGTTAGATGTTAGGCGTCATCTTATGAAACTGCATTTAAAAAATCATACTTTTCAATTTAGACTATGAAGAAAAGTTCATATGCAGCGCTTCATATTAATTAACCTTATGTTTTCTATTAATTGTTTTAATTAAAAATTAAAGTTCTTAAGTTATTTACTGATTCATGTTGTTTGAAACTTTTATTATTATTTTCCGTAGGGCATTTTTTTCAGAATATTATTAATATAATAATAATAATCTTTTATTTACTCTTTTGTATATCAACTGTTTAAAAATAAAATACTTTTAAATTTAGACAATGAAGAAAAGTTTTATTTTTTTGTGTAGACCAATTTTTATATAAGTATATAATAATAACAATAATAATAATAATTGAGATCTTTTATGTATCTTTTTTATATATTAACTGTTTCTCTAAAACGGACAAAAAAATCATGTATTTTAGAGTTTTAAATATAAACACAAGCTTGACACTGGCTTTGATGGAAAGAAGATTATTTGCAAGTACATTTCACTCTGATCCTCACCTGAATCCATCATATATCTTCAGACGTCATGTGGTCTGATTTAAAGATCCATTTATGGTGTTTTGATGTCCTTTTTAGCATGACAGGTCTGTGAATGAACTGTTCTTGCATTGAATAAAACTACATGAGGTTGTGAGCAATCATTCATAAGATATTTTTGATATTTAGAATCGCACCCTCTCCAACACATTTGGTTGTCCCGAGAGTATTTGCAACTTTGCAGAGGTATTTGTTTATGCTTTGTTATGAAGAGAAGCCCTGCTTGGATGAAACCATTAATGGCAATTACCAGAAGAGATTGTAGAGGCGTGCGCGTATCTCTCTAACAAATGATCCCCCAGCATCCCTTCAGAAGCCTTAAGCAGAGCTCTGATTAGAGATGCCATTGTGCGTTGTGAAAATGGCGACAGATTGTGTTAGGTGAAACTCAGAGTCAGTGCGAAGCCGCTATCGTCCCTCCTGCAGCGTATGTTCTGTGCGCTGCATTGGTGATGTTAAAGATTTAATTATGAGCTCATCTGTCCCGGCCTTTGCCACGCTAGCGTCTAATGAGAAAGGTGTAACCAAATTACAGTTCTCAGTGTATCATCTGTAACATGTAACTAGACACAAAAATAAGCTATGGTGTATGTTGAGTCTTGTTTATTAATAAGGAATTGGTTTTAGTTTTGTACTTTTTTGACCATGCATTTGGCGGGTGCTTTTATCCAAAGCACCTTCCATTCAGTGTATGCATTTTATACATTAATGTAACGTACTAAAATGTGTTAGAGAAGGAGTTTTTAACCCGTCTCCTTCGAAGAGCAGTCTTGCACATCATACAGTAAATCCCATTCCAAAAATATCCATTCATTTCCGAGCGCACTCTCTATACCTTTAAGAGAGCGCTTGCTGTGCAATTCTTTACATTTCACACGCTCGAAGCACCAGAAGAGTAAAGGGGCTGGAAAAAAGAATCTCTCTCCTGTGACGGTTATATTGTTTTCTTCCTTTCAGTTGACCTTTTCCATTTCCTCAGTTTTACCGCATCTGTCGAGCACTGCTGATTCAGGATAGAGACTGTCGACCTGCCTTTCTACGGCTTCCATCCATCAAAACAATCGGCTCTGACGATCGATGAATTTGCGTCCGTCACGGACAAAATCCGTTGAACGGTTCAGTCGGCCGGAGAGTGCGCAAAAATTTCTCATGTGGTCAGCGTTGACATAGAGGCACAACTTCACTATGAGTTGGCATTTAGTCACTGACATTTTAAGGTGCCGTTTTATTGCTCCAGTAGTCGTCCTCAGCAGCGTGAAGAGGTACCTTCAATAGATGTGTTTCTTAACAACGTTTCTTAGCTGTTTTCCACAGACACGGTTATCCGCTAATGCTGCTCTACAAGTTTATACAAAAAAAGTGTTTTTGTTGGCCTGTTGTTGTGTGTTGCAGATGTTTATACATCCACGATGTTGTTATGCAAAAGGAAACAAAAAAAAAAGTAATATCACAGGGTATGTCGAATGACGTCAAACGGATATTTCTTGTGGAATTGTACCAGACACCTTATAAATCATTATAATTCATTTGAAATTTTAATTGTATTGTGAATCAGGGTAAGGTAAGCAGACAGTTTTGACTATTTTTTATGTACTTGGTCAAATTTTTTTTTTCAGCTTTAACATCAGCGAGCCGACTGTATAGAAAAACTGATTATGTGTCACTGTTGATCATTGCAGTATTGACTAACAAAATGTATTCAAACAAATGTTGCACTATTGACACACTGTTAAGATATGAAGTGAAAGTGAAGTGAAAGTGAAAAGTGACCTATTAGTCAGATATGGTGACCCATACCCGAAATGTGACCTCTGCTTTTAACCCATCCAGAGAGTAGTGACCACACGCACACCCGGAGCAGTGGGCAGCTATCACTGCAGCGCCCGGGGAATGGAGAGAATATGACCTCAGAATAGAGTACAGCAGAGATGACATGTTTTTTGTAGGCCAACCCGGAAGTTAGCGTCGCACAGACTCGCACTGGTTCCCTCAACCGAAAGCCTATGTTTTTTTAATCTATATCTAAGATTTAAATCTATCTAAGATCGCAAAAAACAAAAACTGTGATTAAGAAAGGTTCATGATGTTTGCACGTTTTGTCTATCAAGATAATCTTTACAAATGAACACAACATTAGTTACTTTTAAAGCCTAAATACAATCGCCAGAAGTGAAAAGCTAACGTGATGCTATAACAGACTACACTACAGTCGCTGGATATCAACGTCACCACCACCAAGCCTCGGACAACTTTTTCAAACGTTAGTAAGTAATTACTCCGTAAATGATTCCCCATCCACGTTTTTAATATATGCGCTCATGTTGCATTATTTGTGAGATTTATATGCGCGATGACGCGACACAACACACGGCTTGTTTTAATGGGCCGTATCCAGTGTGGACTTAATTATCACGTCAAAGGGTTAATGTCATAGATTAAAACTTGAAAATATTTGGTTTTGTAAACCACAGATCTTATTTCAGGCAATTTTCTAAAAACCCATTCAAAGAACCAATAGACATTGGGGCGATGGAATCGTAAATGCTGAAATGCTAACTCGCTTCTGGGTAATTCAGGCACATCTGCAGCCTACAACATGGGATGTTGGTTTAGTCACTTATTGTGTAAATGTGTGAGAATGGGGAAACTTTTGATCTGCCAATTTCCAAAAGATCTATCACTGCTAAGACAAACGTGATCGCAAATATGCATTATACTAAAGTATATGATGTCACATATTACGACTTATCAATGTAAACTGAAGATGGTTGTGTGTTTTGGCCGTACAAAATGTAAAATGATGATGGGTTCTAATTCGTCTCTAATGTCTTTTGTCGTGTCGCGTTGCGTGGCGCCCGGTATAGACACGGTGTTACAGTACATTTTCTGTGACCGAAAGTTCAGCCCATCACCACTAAACTATGAGGAAAATTCTGTCCTTTTGCCCTCGTTTCACTGTATTAAAAGCCTGCAATCTTGGGTCGACTGAATTTATGGCCACCCCGTCCCATTAAACATACATCATCCCTATGATTTTTCCAGAAGATAAATTTCCTCATGAAACAGTGAGTGAGACTAATTCACGGCCTGCTCCTTCAGCACAGCCTGTAAAGGTTAAGTGAGTTTCGTCTTTGAGACTAAGGCTTTTTAAAAGCACTGTGTATTTTTTTCCCTGGGCAGAGAAAAGGTTGTTTGTCCGGCGTAGTTTGTTTATGTACGTGTTGGGTAACTTGGCTATTCTTAGTCTTACCGAATAACAGATGTGACAGACGGAGTTTGTGCTTTTGAACTGATTTAATTGGGCCATTCATCACAGAACGCTGATGATGGCTGCCCTTCTCTTTCTCTCTCTTTCTATCCTTCTGTGTCCTTCATGTAAGCACTCCCCTCTCGCTCGGGGTTTCTGCTTCTCTCTTTGTAGCAAAGAGATTATTATTATTGGATCATGTGACAAATTCACCCACTTAAAGTCAAGGATACCTTAGTCAAACCTCACACGCTTAAAATAGAAGACACGAGGTGGGAGACTGTAAATACACACAGGATTTCTAAAGTTCGTAGAATGGTAAGAACTACCTGTGGGAATTCGATGTCTTTCCCTTTAGAACTTGCGAATGTCTTTGTTATTTTTAGTCTAACAATGTATGGATAATGAAAATCACGTTTTGCTATCGCTGGGTGTCTCACGAATAATTTGACATGAAATGCATATGCGTGAATGGATTTTGAATATCCTCTTAATGTGCTTTGATCACATGCAGAGCAGAGATTAGCACCGTCAACTTCATTACGTAGCTTTGTCAATCGTACCTTTCCCACAGAGCTGATTCGGTGACACAAAATCTTCAAAGCTTTTATTGCATAATATACCAACTGCACATTTACAAAGAACCTCAGAGGATGTATGTGAGCCTTACTCTGGTCAAATATATTAAAGGGATATATCAAATGAAAATTCTGTCATCATTGACTCACCTTCGAGTTTTTCCAAATTTGTATAAATGTCTTTGTTCTGATGAACACAGAGAAAGATATTTGGAAGAATGCTTTATAACCAAACAGATCTTGCCCCCCATTGACTCGCATAGTAGGAAAAATTACTTATCATTTTTTTATCTGTTGAACACAAAAGAAGACGTTTTGAAGAATGTAGGACAGCAAACAGTTCTGGGGCACTTTTGACTCCCATTGTAGTTTTTCCTGCTATGATAGTCAATGGAGGCTAAATCTGTCTGGTTATGCGCATTCTTCCAAATATCTTTCTCTGTGGTCATCAGAACAAAGACATTTATACACATTTGGAACAACTCGAAGGTGAGTCAATGATGACAGAATATTCATTTTTGGGTGAAGTATCACTTTAATTTAATTAGGAAAAGATGCTTACAAGTTTAATTGCATTTGCAAGTAAAGTTTTTATTTTCAGCATTGAGTCTCAGGCCATCCAAGATTTATGTGACAAGATTTTGGGCTAAAACCATAGTCATCGGTGATTCATAATTCCACGGGTGATGTTACTTTCATAATGGGGTCTTTTGGAGCGAAATCACCAGTCTGTGTAAGAAACTGAACATAATTGACATGTCTATAGCGTGTAATTGATATACTTAGAAAAAGTCATTAACAGAACATTTTCATTTTGGGTGTACTATATCTTTAAGTTTAGGTCATAACTATTACAAGATCATCTCCAAACCTTCACTCATATTTTCTTAAAAACTGCATCTTCTTCAGTGCTGTCAGATCACTTTGCCTTTGGCCTTGTAAAGGGAAAGCTCTTGGGTCTAGTGGAGATGGAGAGCTTGCTACAAGTGCTGTCGAACTCTGGATGGGTTCCTGGCACAGAGCTGTTGAAGTAAGTGAGATACAATAATAACCTCAATCAGACTGGTTCTGAACCTTGCCGCTGCCTGGAAATACCGTCTACTGTTTATTTGAGAAGATAAATAAACAGCAAGTGGGGTTTTTTACAACAATCTGTTTTTAATGGTGTGAAGGTGAAACTCCAGCGTGTTGTGTTTGACGTAATGAACTTTGTGACTCCGTGTTGCATTGAAGTTAGTTGTAAAGGCACACTAGGTTCAATGACCTTAGATGTCTCGTCCCGGTCTGAAAGTGTCACCTGAGGGAGATGGAAGGCTTCGCTCAACCCTCGGATCACATGACCTATTGTGCGTTCTGTAGGGGATCCAGGTGGCTTCCTCAGGGGGCTGGAACTGGATACTGTCTGTCTGTGCTGAATAGTGCAGACAAAACCATATCGTAAGTAGTATCATGTCTACAAAAAGGGCCACACAAGAACAATTTATTACTGAGATGTCAAGTACGTAGAAATATACGCTTTTTGTAGTCCGTGGTATGTGGATTTATATCAAGTTTTCTAGTTCGATGTATCACCGCCCAAAGGTATACAAATGGGACCTGAGCTTGTGGTCTAAATAAATGTGGTAGAAAAAGAGATGTATTGTAATAGAAAGTCAAGTGATTTATTTATTGATGCGAACAGATGAACAAATCTAAATCGCGTATCTGTGTGATGTGTTTTTAACGAATCATTTGGACAGATTTACTTGTATGACAGAAAGGTCAAAGGGTTTGTGGAGAACTGGAACAGCCGTCATTCACAAAGTTCTGTGCGTCCTCTGCCTCTTGAGTTGTTGTTTATTAAATATTTACAGAAGGCTGATTTATCAATAGCTTTTAAAACTCTCAGCTGTGCCGTGTTTAAATCCTCCCTGAACGTGACAGTTTATACCTCCAAAAATCAGCACAGAAAACGCTGAAAATAAATTGGCAATGTTTTGTTCAGCGTGATTTGCACTGTAAAAATGTGGAAAACGTGCTGGTGATTTTTGGCCAGACTGTAAAAAATCTGTAAAAATAGGGCACAATATACCGTATTAATGTAAAGGACCCACGTTTTAAATTTTGCGCAGAAAAATAAACAGTTAAAGCAAAAATGAATTTATCACTCTGTATTTTTGTCTTGTTTTCTAGTATTTCTAAAAAAAATCTTGTTTTATGAAAATATAAGAACTATGTAAGTTTATGTTTAAAACAAGCAAAAAAGAAGTTTACAAGTTTATTTTTTCACCCTACCTTTGCTTGTTTTAAACATAAACTTAACTTATTCTTAAATTATTCTTATATTAGAATGTTTAGATATTTTAACTATAAAACAAGACCAGTAGCAGTACATTAAATAAATACAGAAAATTCCTTTATATTAAAAAGGTTTCATATATTTTTTACTTTTTTTAATATTATTTTTACAGATTTTTAAAAAAGTGACAAGTACTTTTAAGGTTAAATTGTGTCACATTGAGCACCTTTAACTACTAAACCTTGATCACTGAATTATGACTATACTGTAATGTACTAAAATAATACAAATGGACACAGAGGTCACCGCTTGCTAGTGAAGGCTAAACGTCCTGTTGCTCAACGTTTCCTTCACAGTTTAAAGAACCGAATATGCATGAGCATTGCATGTATGCCACGAAAACAACCATTTGTTTCTTGACATCTGCTTACTGATATGGTGCTTTCAAACCTCACCCTTTACCAAAGAAGCATCTTCATGTCTGTGCAGTGAATGAGTGTGTGTTTTCTCTTCTCAAGCTCATCTGTGAGGATGGAGAGATCACAGGGAAGAGAGGAGCTTATTAACAGGGAGGGTGACGGCACACTTGGTATGCATGAGAACAGCTAGACTAACCTTTTATCAATCGGCTTTCATCGCTGACCTGCCTTACGTCAAGACAACACAAAGCAAACGGTCAGCAGCATTTCTCTGGCTTGTTGCCCCAGCAACTAACTCTGAAATCTCATTTTATAATGTCTACATCGGCTTTGTTAAAGTCAGTACCATCTCTGACTCCAGAACTTCTCTCATTTACTCCGAGAGCTGTTAGGCAGGTCATTTGCGGTGAAGTGCGCTTTTAATAAATAATGAATATCTGGTACCGCTGAAAGGGTTTTAGAAGTTAAAGCTACTGAAAAGCTCTTGTATTCGGCCGTCGTATTTAAACCCATTCCGACACATTAGATGAATAGTTCTGAGTTTTCCTGCGCCGTCATCTCTCTCAAAGCGCCGACTTCCAGGCTCGTATTGATGCGGAACAGACTGTGAAAGTTCACCGGCTTTTCAGTGCGCCGAGGGATAAATAGAGGAAGACGAAGAATGGAGGAAAGAGGCATTTAGCGTTTCCCCCCGAAGGCACTCAAAATTCTCGGACACTCCTCCGGTCTTTGAGACTGTAGGGACAAATAGTTCAGTGAAAAGGGGCAGAAGTGGCAACAGGAGAGCGATTTAGGTGAGGCTCGATTTGGCAGACCGGCTAGTGGGCGGGTCTTTTGAGTGATGAAACGTTGCATAAATAATGCCGGGGGGCGCTGGGTCCTCTGTTGCCATGGAGACCTTTGTGGCTCGGTTGTGAGCGTGAGGTGCAGACCGCCAGCGCCTGTAATGAGTTGAGGAATTTCTCTAACGGGAAGGGCTAAGTGGAGGGATGGTGGACAGGCTGGGGTTGCGATGATCTCGCCGTCTCGGGCGTGTGGGCAGCTACAGCTTCTCTCGCTCTAGGCTGAGAATTGAGAGAGGGTGGGAATTTTGATGATTATTAAAAGGTGAGTTTAAAGTTTCTGAGCTCTGACTGTTATGTGTTTTTATGGCGCTTGCTTGTTATCCGTATATGAGTATTTTGTACGGCTTTAAAGCTGAAGTTTTGCTTTCTTTAGGGGGAGCTACAGTATACGGCGTCTGGTTCAAACAATTTTGGGGGGTATCCGACAAGAGTGCTATGGAGATAGATGCACTTTTGTTTCACATCTGTGATTATTATATACATTTATTGAAGGTCGGTTATGAATTATGATTGGGGCCGCGTAATATGTAAAGTATTAAAATATGTGCATAGACTCTAAAAAAAATGTTGGTTATTTTTCAACCAGCACTGAGCCAAATGGGGAAGAACTCAACCTTTGGGTTGTAAATGAACCTTTGCTGGTTTGTCTTAACCCATTGTTGGGTCAAATATGGACTTCTTTTAGGTTCATTTAGCCCTACTGTTGGGTTTGTCCCTTTTTGACCCAACGCTGGGTTAAAAAACAGCTTGTTTTAGAGTGGTGGGCAGAGGGAGAATGGGTTTTCAGCAGGTTAGATGATGTGTTTTGTGGCAGGCAGCTGGTTGGTCGGGATTGAGTACGGGTGAAGAGAGGTGCTTTGGGATTGAAAAGGGATAAAGAGTTGTTTTGGTGTCTGAGAACAGAGGCCGGTGGGACCCACCATCATCAAATTCAGCGCACAAATGGCTTTCAGAGCTGGATCAATAAACCCTCCTATTGTATGACCCCCTGTGCATGTGGTTACGGATAAGACCTTCATCGATCCTGCTGACTAGCTGTAATTAAAACAGGTAAAGGGTGACGGGAACTCCTGCCGTAGAGCGTCTGATTGGTTTCTGAGTTTCTATTCTCGTCTCCGTGTGTTCGGAGAGGACGATTTCTCAACGCTGATGAGTCGTGGGAATGAAACACTTTGGCATCTTAGCTCTTTTTTCCTCTTGGTTAAAACCCTGCTTTCTGTTTCTGTGGGTGCCTTTGAGGAATCAGAAGTTGTTCGAAGGCTTTTCAAGAGATTGTCGTCTGGTGCTGTGCCCAGCCTGGCGTAGGTTGTGTTAGCGGCTCAAAGCTTGGCTGCCTGGAGGGGGCAGCTTGGGGCTGGCGGTCTAAGCGTTTAGATGTGTCGTCCGGTGGTGGAATGGGCCTTTATTGGTGCTGATGGTGCACTTTCTGTCCCAGCTGGGGCGTTAGCGGTGATTATCACTTCGCAGGGCTGGCCGCAGGTCTGCCTGTTTGATTTATAGCTGGCGGGTACACTGCTACACATTCCTACACATTGCAATTTCTAAAGAAGTTTCTCTATGGGGGATTATAGCGTTTCAATTAAATAACACCAAGTTTTTGAACTCGTTTTAATTAGAGGAGAGTACAAAACATCCCCTTCATAGGAATATAGACTTTAAAAATGAGTTCAGGTAATAGAATGGCATTGCTAAGGCAGTTCTAGGCTGTGATGAAAAGTGAAAGGTATTGCAGAAAATTTTGTTTTGCTTAATACTTTGTTTTTCTTTTGCATAACCTTATTTTGTTTTCGTAATACTTTGTTTTGCGAACTTGTTATGTGCTTTTGTTTTGATTTCATAGGTCTTTACATTAAGAGGCATTTGTAAATGGGTTGTTAACATGACATGGCATTTTCGCAGTGACACAGGATAAAAATGAATTAAAATACAATAAGTGGAGTTCTTTCTCTTACATGGAGCTGTTGTTATAAAAACGGCTTTGTTATTAGATCTAGCCACATCTTAAAGTTGTCCTATGTTGTGACTGTCAAACATGCTTTAATACATTACAACTTTTATAAATTACAACTTTTTTAGAACCTATAAAATGTTTTGTTGTCCTTTTGATGCAACACCCTTCATTTTTTTGTTTGCATTAAAACTGTATGTTTATGGTGAAATAATGTTATTCATAATTTCATATTAAATAAATAGCCCTATATGAAAATAAATGTCTAACAATTCAAATAAATCTCTCTTATGCTATCTGTTAAGCTGTTAAGAGTTGTTTTTATACATTTTGCTATGTCACATCATAGGACACATTTACTGTACAGTTCAGTAAAAAAATGTTAAAACAAACAGTGAAAGATTTGACAAAAAAGTCAGTAACCCCTTTTATGTTATCAAACATCAAACTTCTCACTACATAAATCGATGTATTTTTCTTCAAAAATTAAGTGTTACAAAACGTTTAACTGCATATTTGTCAACTACCCATGTCAATAAAAGCCAGAGGAGTGTATGTCAAAGTGAATTGGTGTGGCTCAGTGGTTGTCCAACCTATAGAAAATGTGTCAATTGTAGTTTTTAAACCAAAAATAAGTCAAACCTGGCGCATCTTATATCAGGAGTGTACTTTGAACTTGATGCAGAATGTGCGCATTTGGTGTGCAAGACCTGGAAGTTGTCCTTGAGGTGATGCATTGGAATAGTATTTCATGACACTTGTTTTATCAAGCAAAAGTCATACGATGTCCGTGGCACCAGGACAAATCGGCTCGTCTTCAATCTTTCATAATGTCTTGCATTGTGCGACATGTACGAAGCGTAGACAGATGCATGCGTCAGATGCACTGTCGCAATGTGTTTCCAAAGCTGTATTCTCTTTTTCTGCTCATCCCCCAGCACTCAAATTTGCTCCACCTGTTGATCTGCACTGATTTGTAAAGATTTTGCCTTTTAACATGCTTTATACTTAGTGTGAATAACGTCTAATGGAGCTTTAAAGAATTGCATTGTAACCGTTTCTCTGTCTCTTTCTCAGGAGCTTCAGTTTGAAAGATTAACTCGAGAGCTGGAGGCGGAGCGTCAGATAGTTGCTACTCAATTGGAGCGATGCAAACTGGGATCTGAGAAAGGCGGCAGCATGACCAATATCAGGTAATGCTAATGTACTGTGTGGGTGTGCGCGGTGGCTATCTAATGCTTCGAGAAGTCTCTAATGAGAACAGATCGGTTATTGAGATGCTGACACGATTGCTTGACTCCTTTGTGCATGAGGGAAGAGTTATACAGTCGATGTAATCGAGCTCATCTCGTGCTTTTGTATCCAAGAGGTGTTTGTATGTAAAGGGAGTGGGTGGATTCGCATGCATTAATGCATATCTGTGTTGATGCTTTACTGTGCATGTGGTTTTACTTGTTGATCTGTCATGTGACACACACGGGTCCGTAGGTGGTTTCTTCTCGTGCCTTAGAGAACCACAGATATTTACTGCATGAGGGAGTCCCACCTGAGACCTCCACACGCTGCTGCTTGCATGCAACTTTACATGTTATTCTCGTCTCCTAGTAGTGGTTTAAATTCATTTAGCATAGAAAATGTACCAAAAAAACCAGCATGAATAAAATAGCGTTAATTATTCCAAGTGGAGATGATGACCTCTGACCGTTTATTTAAAGAGTAACTGCGAGTCTTTCCTGTAGGCTTCCCTTAAGTGATTGTCCAATTAGCTTGCCTAAAATTCAATAGCAATTAACAACATTTAGCTTCAGTTCACATTTCTCACACTTGTTAATGATGTGCTTCTCTTAGCGGTTTGACCTTCCGATAGTCTCCTGTTGGCTGTGAATGTTTTTGGGGGGCGTTTGAAGAAGTAGGCAGGAGAGAGAGACAGTGGTGGTCTGTCTGAGCACTTTAATTTGGCTCGTGGGAGACACAAACAGTTTGATGCTGGAATAGGGGACGGGTTATAGCTGCAATGGGTTTCATACTGATAAGAAATGAAAAAAAGATGTCATTTTACAGATGTTTTCAATAAGTGGCATAAATGATTCCGACACACACATTCGCTGTAGTCACACTCACATGTTTCTATGAAATCTTGAGCTTGCTAAACCAAAGAATGATACAACAGTTATACTTTTTAGACGTTTTGAAAAATGATTGAAATGTTTAAGGCATCAGAATTTTACAGATCTGATGAAAGCAACAGGATGAGAAAGAAATGTCTCGTGCAGGAAAGAAGGTGTATGATGCTGATACACGTTTCATTTAATGAGCAAGCCGTTGAAAACCTCTCGTTCAAACCCGTTTTCTCACGGTGTTGCTTTGTTAGTGGTTTTAATACGGTTGACTGAACTTCTCTTAATTAGAATTAAGAGGGTTTTTTGTGTGCTTGTAGTGCATTTTTAAGGTATCCTTAGTGCATGATATACAGCTTGTAGGATGAATCTCATGATAACACGCAGGTATTATAGTTTTTAATGAAGACATTTAAGATGGTGTCTAAATGATGTCATATTTAACGGAATATTTTGCATTAGGGTGACAGAGGGGATTCCTCTTAATGGTACAAAGAAATTGTCTTTAAGCACAATATAAATGCTTACAACATTTCATTATGTTCAATAAATTAACATATTAGGAAAAATTGTATTTCTGTAATTTCATCATAACAATCATATTCTTTTGCATTCTGTCTTGTCTTTTGGATTTATAGGTATGCGTGTTTCTATCATCTGATGCATATTATTGGGTCTGAGAGAGCTCGAGCCGGTGTCTGATAGAAATGACTGATCAGCAGACTGGAGATGCTATTACAGTAGACTGGCCTTGATTGTCAAGTGAATCTATGGGAATTCTGGGTAGGGTTGATTTAGAGGTCACATTGGGCGTCACTGTCAGAGAGAAATATAGGCAACTCACACAGGCAAATTCCCACAATAGAAAAATAAGGCTTTTATAGGTTATGGTAGTGTAGAGCAACAGGTAGTTTCTAAAAAGACTTAAAAAAGGATTTTGTTGAGCGTGAAAGGAGCTGAAATTTGTAACCTTACGAAAATACCCAGCATGCTCGAGAAGTTTCACGCAAAGCGTAAAAAATGTACATGAGACATTTTGTGATTTTTCAACTCAACGCTGAAATCTCGGTATGCTTACACTTGTAAAATGAATGAATGAGGCATTTATGTAGCGCTTTATTGTGTATTGCTGTACACCCAAAGCGCTTCACAATCATATGAGGGGGGTCTCTCCTCAACCACCACCAGTGTGCAGCATCCACCTGGATGATGCGGCGGCAGCCACAGTACAACGGCTCGTTCACGGCTGTCTGTAACTCATCCAACCCAATAATGTGATTATTCACACAAATACATCTTCCTCTGTGGTGTCACGCTTGCATGAGCTTATAACTGTATTTTTGGTTCGCACATAAACGTACCAAATATTCAGCACCTGTCTGTTATAAATTTATTCAGGTTGGATAGTAAAATCATCTGACTGAATAACCTTTTGAGTCTTTTTTCTGTCAGAGGACATTGCTTCTATTTGACAGTCAATTTTTTGGGAGGAGAGATAAGGTGTCAACTAACGTCAACTTTCCATTTGGACATTTTGCCACCGGCTGACTACATAGATAGCGTTGCGAGCATTAGTGATGCGTTTTTATTTGGACAATTATTGTGGGTAGAAAAAGTTGATGTCACTTTTAGTCGGAGTTTTGCTTGTTTTTTAGTGTATGATACAGTATATTATGTCAGGATTTAAACTCTGGTCCCTTGATATGCTACAGTAGATGATAACAACAGTATAGCAGTAGACTAACATGTCTTGCATTGTATAAGATATAAAATTGGACTCATTTGCATATTCGTGGATCTGCATGTACTAAATGAAGCAAGGACACCGAGTGAAGCAAGGGCATTAGAGTTGACATATGTCATTTTAATTATCCAAGATCAGTTGTGAATAAATGTATCGACCAAGCCTGGCATGTGTATATCCTAATGTTGTAGACGGAGAACAGGACACTCTCTATCTCCTCTCTTCTGTCGGTGCCTGGGGAAAAGCAGGGGATGTTTAGTAAAAGGTCATCTCTGAATAACATGTCTGAATATGTGTGCTGTACGTGGCCAAACCCCCAAAGGTCTCAGCTCGGAGTCTTTTTCTGTGAGTGCATTTCCATTTTCGACCCAAATTTATCTCACTTGCTTCGTTTTAACAAAATGTCATTTTGCGTACTTTAAAGGTGAAGTGTGTCACTTCGGTGCCAACAATGACATGGGTTAAACCAGTTGTGTAAGTTTGAAAAGGGACAATCTGACCAGTAGAAGTTTGAGAGAGTTTTATGGTAGCATTGATTGTGGAAAAACGACACACCTGACCTTTAAGGTGAAGAGATTACTATGTCTATGAAATGTTCTCTAAACTCTAAAAAGAGCTGGGGTCGAAAACAACAACCCAAGGCTATTCATTATTATTGGACCATTATTTACAGTTTTAGATAAAGTAATATTTAAAGGTGCGTATTGTTTTTTGGAATATATAAAATCTATTATATTTCTGTCCTGCATCATAGGTTGTTGTATAAATAGTACATTTTGCATACGTCTGCACTGTTATCACATTTTATTTAGATTACTATCGTTGTTACTTTATTGCAACTCTACTATATATTTACACTTTACTGTTTCCAAGAAGCATCTTCATCCACTTGTTTGATTGTGTGTGACACATCTTCACTACAAGATTTCAAATGCTATTAGATTATTAATGATAATCTTAAATCTATAATTTACCTTATTAGTAAGTTTATTTATTTTTATTTAGCCTTGTTGTGCAAGCTCAGTGGAGCTTGTGCAGAGGCAGCAGCTTTTGCCAGAGGGGAACTGGAATCCCCTGGTTGGGCCTGGGGTCTCCTGAGGTTTTTTTTCTCCATTGGAGTTTTGGGTTCCTTGCCACCGTTTGCATACTGTTTTGCACTGTTTGCCTGGCCGGGGGGGCTGCTTTAGAATTAGAATTTTAAAGTTTTACTTAATTAATATTGCATATAGGAATTTATAGTCTGTTTAATATTTGACCTGTGCTTCTCCTTTATCTTAAATGTGTGCTTTCACTGTGCATGTCTGTGTGTGTGTGTGTGTGTGTGTGTGTGTATGTGTGTGCGTGCGTGTGTGCGTGCATGTGTGTGTGTGTGTGCGTGTGTGTGTGTGTGTGTGCGTGTGTGTGTGTGTGTGTGTGTGTGTGTGTGTGTGTGTGCGTGCGTGCGTGCGTGCGTGCGCGTCTGTGTGTGTGTCTATGTCGGTCTTCTGTGTTTTCACCTTTTTCTTGTTTTTCAGGTATACCTTTAATTATTTTGCTTATAGTCAATATGTCTGATATAGCTGCTTTGTAACAATGAAAATTGTAAAAAGCGCTATGTAAATAAAGTTGAGTTGAGTGTTTTTTTGTGTGCATTTGTGTATTTGGCTCCCTTAAGTATCTATACTGTTAAACATCTGTCGTCTCAGTCAGGCCTTCTCTGTGTGTGCCGGCGGGCTGCGCCAGGTCTCTCTTCCCTAAATGTGTGGACTATGGTAACCTACAGAGGGGATATAAAGTCAGAGCTGTTTCACCCTTTTTTCTGTTTTATTTCTATTATTTGCTATATTATAGACTTTTGTTGCTCTGGGGTTAAAGCAATTGTATTCAAATTGGACAATGGGCTGTCAGTCAGGTGCTCCAGCGCAATAATTTACAATTGTGAATTGCTTTCAATAAAAGCAGGACCGTCCCTTCTGCTTCCAATTTTGGATCAGACAGGAATGTGAAGATAAACGTACATCAGTGCCTGTGTGCACTGTGTGATTCAGTTGTTGAGCTCAAATGTACTTGTGTATCGCTGTCTAGACTTTGACCAGAGTGTTGTATCCACGGTGATCGCAAGGTCATTTTGAAGGTTCTCTTTGTAATGGCATCATAAGCCTCTAAGCAATGTGTGCATAAGGGGATGAGTCGGGAAAGAATTACTCGCACTTATAGAATGGCATTATGAGGAAAGTTACATCATCAAAGACGCTTCAATATGAAGGAGTGTGGATATTCCAAAGAGTTTATTTTCAATTACTGTGCAATTATGCCTCGGCAAAAGACACACAATGACGAGGTATCTTAGCGAACTGAGCACTCATACATGGGTAGACATAACGTTGGCAAGTTGGCATGCCCTGCATTTGCTATACATGCAGAATATATGACTTAATATTAATATAAAATAATACTTGTAATTTTACAGAGGTGGCCAATACTGAAACAGTACATTTTCAAGTCCTTATCAGTGTGCTTTTACATTGGTAAAAACATATTTAAGAAATATTTACATGTATTTATTTATACTTACTAATCGTTGAAATTGTATATAAATGTTGATTAATCTTTATATTTTTATTAAATATATGCATGCATGTGTACTGTATGTTTTTTATAAATGAAAAATTAATATGCACAGTACACAGACATATATTATGTAAACACAAACTTTTATTCGGGATGCGATTAATCACAATTAATCGTTTGATAGCCCTAATTTTACTCAAAAAAAAAAAAAACTTAAAAAATGTAGTACTTTCTCACTTTTTTACTTTATGTGCTTATTTGGTAAAGGTAAAAAAAGTACAATTGTATGAAGTGTAGTGGAGTTACAGTATGATGCATTTTTTTTTAATGTAGTGATGTAAAAATTTTAAGTAAAAGTAAAAAAAACAGATACAGATTATTGAAGAATGTACTTGAATAGAGTAAAAATACTTAGACATTGTCCACCTCTGTCATTTTATATTATTGTTTTTAATTAAAAATGAACATTTTTAATTGAAATTTTAAACATTAACACTGTACGAAAAAGAAAAGTGGATATTAACATTGACCTTTATGCATTTGGCAGACGCTGTTATCCAAAGCGACTTACATTGCATTATCCTGCACATTTTTGTTTCTAAGTACGTGCAATCCCCTGGGATTCAACCCACGACCTTGGCATTGTTAGCACCATGCTCGAACCACTGAGCTACAGGAAAGCTAACACAATATAACACATCTGGGTGTTTCTGAAAGACCAAATATCAGCCATTGAATCAGTTTTGTTGTAAAATGTAACCACACAGTGTTGTCTGGATCAGGGTCTTACCTGTCATTTTTTACTGGATTCGATGATATTCTATGTATTTCCTGGATTAAACAAACAAGTGCTGATGAGTAGATAAGGTCAACATTAACATGCAAATGACACAAAACTTGCTGTAATTGAGGAAGAGAAGTGAGCTTGACCCCTAAATGAATGCTGTATTGTGTTAAAAAACACAATCATTTGCGTGCGATGAGAGCAAAGAAACCTAATAGATGGTTTGGTTTAAAGCGCTTAGAGGAAGTGTAAAGTGTTTGGGTAGCGGGCTAGTGTAATGAATGACTTTCATTACTTTGCAGTGGTGTGTGAAACACACAACATTGTTTTTTCCTCTTTCTTTCTTCGGGGGATCAGTAGACACATTGGTCACAGGGAGAGAGGTGGAGCACAGGGAGCACTCGCTGAGCTTTAAGGGTTTCTCTGTGGATTCTCTAGCTAATGAGAAAGACCCGGAGTATGTGTCTGTTAAACACATTGGGCTGGTTTGAAAGGACTCTTCATTAGGGGAATAAACCATTTCTTGCGGCTGGAGTTGACACAGTCCATTAGGGAGGTTGTGTCTTCACTATTTGGGTATGTGAATTTGCTTTTGAATACATTCAAAAATTTGTTGTGGATTTAAACAAATTTGTAGTTTTATTTTAAAATGTGACTTTTACACTGTAAACCCGAATGTCCAAAGTAATTAAATAGTTAAAGTAGTGTAAACTTAATTTGACTTCATTGTACTATCTTAAAACTGAGTTCCTGTAACTAATTCATTCTTTTGAGTTAGTTTAACTTAATTTAAACAAGTTAATTCAAGACGATTTGTTGAGTATGAATTTCAGTTCCCAGCATGCTTTGCGTGAGACTGCATTAGGAGAGTACATTTTGAACTTTAGTTTTAGTTGATGAGTTTTTAGGAAGGAAAAAGCCTTGTTAATGATGAATGTTCATTTATCTTGGATATTTAAGAGTTTGTTGTATTTTTGACCTTTGGGGTTACCATCGTTCAGAAGAGTGGTGCTTTTGCTTAGGTTGTGGGAGGAGCCATAGCAGTCGTGTGTGTTACGTCACTCTCTGTGAAGGCTGTTAGTTAATTGTTGATGTAGCTGAAATGTTTATTTAACTGTAAATAAAAAGTTACCTTACTAAATGTTCAAAATGATAAGGAATTAACACGAGTACAACAAACTCAAAACTTGATAGTTCTGCTTACTTAAAATTGGGAACATCATAACTCAAAGTTTTGAGTTTTCCCAACTTATTCGGGTTTACAGTTAGTTTAGTGACAAGAATGTATTGGAAACAAATCCCTTGAAGCAGTCTTGGGTTAATATGGCAGTTTATGAGTGTCAGTCTAGTTTTTGCGGTAGGTTCACGCGGTTTCACCAGGCAGATTGTTGAAGTGCCATCGTAGAGAGAGATTATTATATATTAACTATATTTGAGGAGTTATACAAATATGAATATAATACACTTTATGTGGTTTATTATATATATTACACCTGTGTGTGTATATGTAAATAATAATACATAAAAACTATATTTTATATTATACAACTTAAATTGTATGCTTGTTTTAATTGAAGCATTTTCACACCGATATCACTCACCTTACAGTGATAGTTCATCTTAAAATGAAAATTTTGTCATCCCAAAGTTGTTCCAAACCTGTATATCTTTGTTCTGTTGAAAACAAAATAAGATATTTTGAAGAATGTGGGAAACTGAACATTTCGTCACCGCTGTTCAATTCACATGTCCCGGTCACATGTAGACCAAAAAAAGGTTTTGCATATTAACAATATATAAAGCCTATTTTAAAGGCAATCAATATGTTTTTTATTATGGTGTTTTTTCAGGACAAATGGTGACAATTACATGCACCCAAATTGTCATTGCAAAACAATCATAATGCTCTTTAATATGCATATTTTTGTTTTCTCTTTTTACTCAAGGATTAAATATTTTAGCTGTCCCATAACTGTTTTTAATTAAATGTGTGTTAGTTGTGGAACTTGCCTTTTTGGTACAGTATATGGATCCAGATGAGAGCCTCAGTCAGGTATGAGTTCCTCCAAAGTTTACTTGGGTGGCTGTAAGTGCATGACATCTGTTGCTGTTCTGCTATTTAGGTGTGCAATATTTTTTTGTTTTGTGAGGTGCATTCATTGCATGACTGACAAAAAGTCATTTTTACTGAATGGTGAAACTATTTCCTTATGTATCTTCAAGTTTAGGTTTGTCAAATCACTCATCAATAAGAAGAGATCAGCTAGCCATAGTAATGAGAACGAACCAGCGTGTAAAAGACTTGAGAAATTACTCATTAAAGACACCGTCTGTAGGGTCAGAGACCTCAGAAGTCTCTTCTGAAATTATTCAATAACGGTTGTTTCAGACCTACCGTTCCACATGCTTGAACATTAAGTCAAAGGTTATATTTGAAATCTGATTGAAGTTAGTCTAAGACATAAAGACATCTTAGGTTAATAAGAACCTTATAATCCTATTGAACAAATCTTCTGGAAGACGTATTTGATGAGTTCATTGGGTGTGCGGGAGCATGCAAAATGCAGGTTCCTCCAGCGATGGCTTTTGAAAAGAATTTATTTATTTATTTTTTGTAAGCAATATATAAACTGCTCATAAATTGCACTTTATTATGGTAGCATCGCATTGTAGAAAATGATTCAGAGGCTGGTTGTTCTGGAGAGCTCTTAACAGCATGGAATGGAGCTTGCACCGTTATTTTACCCTGTTTACGATCTTTAAATTCACAGCTCATGCATCTGCAGAATAGAGAAAGCTTTTCGTCGTCATCCAATCGGTGTCCTGTATATGTGTCTGTGTGTATATGTATTTTTCTAGTTGTGGGTTACTTTAGCTACATGACATATGATTGAGAAATTCATTATTTTCGTAATTACGTTATTTTCTATGTTAAAGAAGTGAAAATGTGACAACATCTTAGTCTTGTGTCAGCCGCCGTAGTGCTTCGAAAGGGAGCGGTGAGAGGTGGAGTGTGCCGTTTGTTGCAATTCGCAACCTCACCGCTAGATGTCGCTAAATTTCATACACTGGACCTTAAATCTACCAACCAAATTAAGGCCAACAATAAAGACTAAGTTATTAAGATTGATTAAAATTTAAGATAATAGCCGATTCCTCGCCACAACTATATCAAATCAAATACAGAGGAGCGATATAGTTTTTTCGAGCCGATGAACAATAAAACATTGACAACCAATCAAAGTCCATTTAAAACAAAAGGGTTCACACATTTAAAATGTAAAACTTTAGCATGCAAGCCTAAAGGTTGACTTGCAGTGGTGTGAACGCTAATATAGTTTTTGCTATATTCATAGGCATAATTTGCAGGTGGGACAGGTGGGACGTGTCCCCACCACCTTTTGGAAGAAATTAAGAAATGATTGCGGAAGGTGTGTATTGTTTATACATTAACATCTAAATCTCGTGGAAAAAACGCAGGATGCGCCGCTTTCTCACCATCTCCAGTGGCTCACACTCATAAGTTATATTTGCAGAAGACAGAGAGCCACGACGAATAACGCGACCAGTATAAAAATGCGTGCATCATCCGTACTCGCAGCGCTTGCTTGTGCATCCAGTGTCCAAGCACAAAAACTTGCAAACCAATGAACAAGTGACATTTTTAGTCATAGGAATAAACAATTTTGAAGTGTAGTACACCGCAACAGCTAAGTGACATTCCCCAAATGACAGTTTGGGAAGCGGATAGGCTACTGTGAGAGCTGGAGTGGAAAAGCGGAGTAGCCAATGGGCGGACCGCCCACTATATATGATAAATATTTCCAATGAGTTATTAAGAGCTATAATTTATAAAAGCATTGTTTTTGTCATCTCTGTCCCCACCACTTTTCAAAACAAAGTTACGCCACTGGCTATATTTATCCTTTTTGTGTGAACAGGCCATTACATTTACAAAGACAAAAACCATTAAAATTGCACATAGGCTACATTGTTGCTTAGCTGGCCTCAAATGAAGAGTTAAGAGATGTGAAAAGAACAGAGAGACAGACCAATAGATTGAGTTAGAGAAGAAGAAAGAGCGATTGAGTTGATAGACTGGAGACAGACTGCAGCAGCCTCTGGCTGTTAGTGCTCTTTACATTCACAGATACTGTGACATTTGGCTCCTGCTTTAGTTGTGTACTAGAATAGATAGCCTCTGTCTGCCCGCTGCTTTGATGCTCAAATATATTTAAAGCGATACTATACATCAGTATCAAACAAGCAGATGACTGGTGAATTGAATGATATTAACCTGTGAGTGCATGACCGCACTGATACACTTACACATTTGAGCGAACGCGCTAATTTCTGTACACTGAAGCGCGAGAGAAGCAAACATGGAACTGGCCATGTTTATCCATCTTTTTGACTGAGGGATCATCATATTCATGTAACACAACACACATCGCTTGTCTCACTGTGCCGGGCATCATTTAACCTTGATGTTGACTGACTGACTTGAGTTATTGATCAGACCTTTCGGCGTAAAGCACATGCATGTAATGAGAAACTGATCTTTTGATGTAAAATTGTTTGGTGTATTATGGAAACAGACTGCTACCACTCAGGGGTCCAAAGATAGCTGATAGACCACTATCCCGTTCCAGCCTTTTTCCAGTCAGATAATAATTATTATTCATTAACGCCACAAGGAGTAAAATCATAAAACAAATCAAATATTAAATCAATCAAATATGACCCTTTGAAAAAAAAATGGCTTTAGAAGGGCACGTACTCATTGCAAGTATAATGCATCATATACCTGCGTAATTCCTGCTTTGTCGCCTGTGGCTGTTTACGACTTCAATGCTATAAACTTTCACTGTACATTCGCTAAAAATAAAACGTTCTCATTTTTGACAATAACTGTGGCCATTGTGTAATTAGCCGGTTGTATTTGTAGGGTTCAGCACTGGGAGCTTTTTCTAGTGGGCTATTACTGGGATGATTATGGGTACGATTTGGAAACGCCATAGCCCTTTCACCAAACGGTTGAGAGAGACTAAAAGTCTTCTATCCTCTGTAATAATGTAGCTGCACGGCCCTTTTGACTCTTTTACTCATTAGTAACATGTCTCTCTCTTCCGGGGTCCACTGATCTGCTTTTCAGTGATGTGCGGAAGATCATCATTCACCCATGTTTGTATTCAGTGATTCATCACGCTGGGAAAAGAGCAAGGGACCAGTTCTTTTATTTGCTGTGTTTTTCCCTCTCTTTGCTTCAACCTCGCTTTGTTTGTGTTCAGCTAATTTAGGGGGGTTGTACGTTACAGTAGTGCTTTAATGACTTGTTTTTGGCTTTTTGCCTTTTTGCAGATACAAAACTAAAAAGCAATTTGATATTGAAAAGAGGGTAGCGAGGAACTTCAAATAAAAGCTGTACATTTTAAATGTGTATAGTTAAATGGCTCTTAAAGGGATAGTCCACCCAAATATGGAAATTCTGTCATCATTTACTTACCCTGTTGCCATTTCATACCTGTATGACTTTCTTTTTCCTGCAGAACACAAAAGAGGATATTTTGAAGAATGTTGGTAACCGAACAGCAGCAGTACCCGTTCACTTCTATTGTATGGACACAAAATCAATGCAAGTTCTTCAAAATATCTACTTTTGTGTTCTGCAGAAGAAAGAAAGTCATTCAGGTCTGAAACGACAAAAGAGTGAATAAATGATGACAGAATTTCCATTTTTGATGAGAAATACAGAACAAAACTAGTTCGCAAGTTTATTTCCTCATGATTTCTTTGGTGTGCTGGTAATGGCAGAATGGTCTTCGTTCATTTTTGTTAATCAAAATTCTATTCACTGATTCTATTCAGGTCCTGCAGCGTTGAGCGTTTGTATCGATAGAGTTGTAACCGAACCACGAGTCTTCTCCTGCCGTGCAGAAGCTTACAGTGTAATCTCCAGCAGTCGTTCTCTGCCAAAGATCCTGCAAGCTGAGAAATGTGATTACAGTTTTGGTCAGTGGCCAGAAGGGAGTGCAGACCGAGAAAGAGAGAATCTGTGTTTGTGTGAGTATAATCTGGCTTTCCGTCTGTCAAGGAGGACATCACATTGGGGTTCAGATGTGCTTGCGACCCCGCTGACCTGTCCACCCACCAGTGGCGGCTTCGTTCCCAGCTGAATGAAGTGCGGCAAGCACTCTGAGATGTGCCCGATCTCATTCGAAATGCAAATGCTTACTTATCTTGTCCAAACAGTAGATAGTGGCAGAGTCCAGATAAGGCCACACTGAGTGCCGAAAAGAGATGCACAATGTCTGTGACATTGGCGCTTGGGCTTTGTTTGTGTGACTCGGGGGGTGATGTGCGCTTGTTCAACTGGCCCGCTGCCCATTGTGCTTTGAGGAACCAGCGGTGAACACAAAGTGTTCTTACTCTGAAAAGACAGAGATACAGAGAATACAGGATGATTGGTCGCACTCACTAAAGCCAATGATTATTTGTCTTAGCTGGGGATAGGACTTTAAACAAACGCCAACTTTTTCTGGACCGTTTGGTGATGTCATTGTCTGCAAACTAATTGCTTCTAAAAAATTGGGGAAACGTTTTCACTCAAGTGCCCTTATGGTTGTTTCCATTGAATCTTTCAGCCGTATCCTTTGACTCGGGTCACTAAGCGTTGTGGCAGGCATCCCTATCTTTTTCATTTCAGCATATGTAAACCAGTAGTTATGGGTAACTGGAGTGCAATTTCTGCTGTTGTGTTGTGCAGGAGAGTACTGGGAGTTTTCCTAATGACTTTGTGTATAGAGTATACATCATCACCCCTTTAATGAAGGCTCTACTCCAGCTGTGTGTTTGTTTCTTTGCGTTTCATCCAGAATATATTCCGCGTTAAAGGGAATACATGCCTACAAAACACGTCCAGCAGCGATTCTCCTCGAAAAAACAAAAAAATCCAGTCCTTAAAATCCCATTCTGCGGTGGCAGAGAGTTTGAAGGAGAGCTGGTGGAAATGGCAGATGTCATAAGAGGATGATGTCGGACGTGATTGATGTCATAATGAGAAGTGCTGATGTCGCATGTCTGATAATGGCAGATGTTATCAGGCATGGTGATAGACACTATACAAGTGGAGGGAAAGAGAGAGATGGAAGCTGGAGCTGTTCGCTGTAGTGCTCCTTCGGGAGTACGAGCAGAGGCTCTTATTTGACCGTGTTTGTGTTTTTTGTGCGACACACATGATTATATTTACATTTGTGCAGCTTGAGAGGTGTGCGTTTGAAATAGCCATACGTGTCCAAAAGAGCGAATATCATAGAGACCTTGCCCTGTGTGTGTGTGTTTGAACCTCCTGCGTAACACACTATCTTGCCCAAAGCTCTTTTTAGGAGTAAAAGAGGAAGTCACTGTGGAGACCTCCACGAGGGCCTCAATTCAACTTCCTCCATGCGTCTGGGGTTTTCTTCAAGTTCTACAGGCTTTTGAACCCGCTCAAGGTGGGAATGTGTTTGTCTCCCGTCCTCGCCTGATCGAAAGCTTGTCAAGAAGCCTGTGAAAACGGCATGAAAGACATGAAGTGAGCCGGGCTCTGTTCCCTCTCAGGTCCTCGGCCAGGAAACTCGTCTTTGTTCCGCGCTCCTTTTGATTTGTTTACAATCTCTCCACCGCAGTCTCGCTAGAGAAAACAAGTCATGTTGCTATACCTGGACTTCATGCATAGCCGCTGGTCTTTCCCTCATGCCAGTTTGCACTCCTTTACCTGTTTTTTTCTCTCCATCGCTTTCCTCCGCTCTTCCCTGTTGTTAAAGTGACGGTGACCTGGTGACACCTCATGCTTATCTTCGTGAGGACAGTGCTGTGGTGACGAAAGAGCGTTTTTGATTTCTCGCTTATTTCTGTTATATGGCTCAGTCTGTCTGCATCTCATTGAAGTGTTTGGATGCGATCGTGGGTGCTCTCTGTCGGTCCGTGAGGATGAGAGCATGAATCCAGCGACTCGAGCCGTCATAGCTGTTTTTTTATTTTTTGCATAGCAATGGATGCCTCATAAAGCTTTGTTTGAGCCTTCGTGAATAAGAATCACCTGCAAAATGGGCCTTTGTGAGAAAATCGTTCATATATTTGGCACGCTAGTGATCACAACTACAGCTTTTTTACAGTAAAGGTTTAAGGTGACATGATAAGGAACTCACACGATGTCCAAAAGACTAAATTACGGCTACATTATAAAAGGAAATGAGTTTTTGCATGTGAGCTCCGCCATTGCCTGAATCATGAAGGATGAATGACTTTGTTTGTGCTAATAGGCACGAGTAACTCAAAGACTTTGTGGAAATTAACTTAAAGGAAGAGATGAACTTCGGAAAGGTCGGCGAGCACTCGGCTAATAACACAGCCGGAAGCGTCCGCTCAGGTTTAGCCGCTCTGTGTGTGCACCGTGAGTCCCGCAGACGTGAAAAGAAAAGTGATTCATGGAAGCGACTGAGGAATACAGTGCTCAAGAGTTCATTAAAAGCTTGGCAGTGTCCATCTCTGTCCATCTGAAGTCACATCGTCTTTCTGAGCCAAACTGTGAGGTGGGATCTCTCATTCATCGATGTGTAAGACTTCGCTCCTATTCTTTATTTGTTTGTTTCTTGGGAATGGTTGGATTAATGTGTGTTTTTTATTTATAGTCAGTGGTTGAAGGATTCCAAGTAACAGCATTTAAATGTTTCACCAAATACTGTCTGTGTGGATTTTGTTAGACTGAGGTGTGAGGCTAATGCACTTACCTGTAAGATACAATAAGATTGTTATGGTTTTTAATGTAGGTAGTAGTTGGTGAGTATTGTAGCATACAGCAGCTTAGTTAGCCCTCGCCGTTTAAAAAGAAAGGAAGGCAAATCAGAAAGTAGCTTGTAAACCAGACCTTTCATTACAGTACGATCTGATATTGATTTTGTTTATTGATACCTCAGAAGACAGGAGGGTTTTTACATCGCAATCCAACTCACATGCAGACATTCCCTTACAAAAATGAAGCATGTTTTTTGTGGTAAAAGTGTAGAAACCATGTTTTTTGGTTTATTACTATACAGTTACCATGGTTTAACTATGGTTTTGAAAACCAGGGTATTTTGTGGTAACATTGGTTTTACTTAACCTTAACAGCTGTGTATAAGATGCTCCATAAACGCTCAAACAAAGTACAGTAGCAAATAACATGTCTGCCATGATTTGCTTGCAAAAGCAGTTTTCTAGTAGTTGTTATTTTGAGTTATTTTTACTCTGTTTATATTTGTTCTCGCACTGCTGTTTTGGGCTCCACGAGGAAGAGGAGTTTCCATTGGTAGTAAATAACATGGATGTTTATACGCTTGCCTGCTCTCTCTCTCTCTCTCTCTCTCTCTCTCCTTTTTACCTCAGTCAGAGGCAGGGATGCCCCCGTACTTCGGGCGGAGGTCGCCTCCCTTCTGGTGAAGGAGGATCGAGCCGTCCACCGCCGAGATTTCAGCGGGTTCACAGCCCGTACATTCATTGTCCCTCAAGAAATTATGACCCTCCAGTGGAGTGGAAGGGGGACCCAGAGCTTTACACAAAGTTGGGAAGCCCCTGTCACCGGCCGTCACGGGCGGAGGCCTAGTTCTCTAAATGGCGAAACCGGCACCGTGGGCCACTGGGTAAGCATTATTCCCCCCGGGGGAAAAACGCTGCAGAGGCCACTACCTACCGTAGGGAGGAATAGTGGAGACACCACATGGTCTCACCATCAGGGAGAACTCATGGGAGGAATGTGCGGACTGCAGGAGTTAACCGCAAGGTGGGAGTCCACCTGGGGAGGTCATGGGTTGCCAAGGTGGGAACCATTCATGAGGATACATCAGACGGAACAGCCCACGGAGGGGGGGTTACCACGTCTGGAGCACTAGGTCCGGTTAGAGCTATGTGGGAGATAACTCAACTGTTCCCCGGCCTAAGGGGGCAGGGCTGCTCTGCCCAGCCTGTCCCCTGGAAGGGTGCTTAGTGATGGATGGAATGCCTGTTCTTTACCCGAGGGGAAAGAAGTGAGGCGGGATCGCCACTGCTCCCCCCGGAGGGGGAAGGGCTTCCGCAGGCGTATGCCCTACCGGCTGCCGGTCCACACTGCAAGGGAAGTTAGGTAAATCGTGGACAATTGTCCATTCATATAGATTGCCATCGGTCGACTAGGCAGACGAAGGGCTCGTATACCTGAATTGTACGCCAAATTCTCGCTCACTCTTATTATGATTGGGACTTTTTTCCCTTATCGGAGTTTAGGGGCCGTTTTTCCGGAGAGGCATCGTACGGACACCACAAGGGGTGGCAAAGTGCTGCGGGCGTGGACCCTCGCGCCACAAAATGCCTACTCATCCCCTCACCACCTAATCTTCATCACCGCGTGCACGAGGAGCCTTTCGCTTCCCCCTGACCACCTAATCTGCCATAGTCTTCCTCACGTCCGCAGCCGCCTAGACTTGCTAGTTTGCTGCCCCTTGCTGCCTATTCGTGGCGCGACACCCAAAAGATGCCAAAACGTCTCGCTCGCCACCCTTGCGTCCGCAGAGCGCCTAGAGTTGGTAGTTTGCTGCCCCTTGCTGCCTATGCGTGGCGCGACATCCAAAAGAAGCCAAAACGTCTCCTCGCCGCCCTTCTTTCTTTTTTCTCTCCCTCACGGCCGTGGCGACCCCCTAGAGGAGCCGGGCGTCCTTCGTGACCTTGCTCGTTCGTGCTTAGGGGAGGTTTCTGTCAGAAAGACGTCGGATACCCTGAGCCAACGCGCGAGGGGGTTTGCGGGCCCATAGAGAACCACTAGAGGCCGGGAGATGTATGTAAAATAAGAAAAAATATTTAAGTTCACTTCCCGACCAAGCCCTATCGGTATGACGTCGAGAGTCACGTGACGCAACTTTCTGTAATTTTTCGGGCTCCTGGGGCCTCCGCGGCCCGTATGGGAGCCTCTGACACCTGCAACATATCCTATTTCTCTCATAGGTGGCTATCGTACAGAGACCCCCGAACGGCCCCGGGGACTCCGAATGACCCCGATTCAAATTCTGTAGCTGCTCGCTGCCCCCTCATTCGGTTCCCAAAGTTTGAAGACGGTACGGCCTCGTTATGTCCTATATTGCACGTTTTGGGGACGTTGTGGCCGTTTATATTTTCTGGAATATTTTTTGTAGATTTTTTTTCGAGCACTTTCGAACACCGAGGGGTACGGGCTTGAATATGTGTGCGGAGGGTGTGAACGATACCTGCATTCGAAGCCCCGAAGGTTTTTCTACAAAAATAAAGCAGAATTTTGTTGAAAATGCTGTTCAGAGGTTATTTCTGTGAAAAGTGCATTTGTACAAATACGGAGCATTTTACAGCCTGAAGTGTGCAATATACCAATATGGGGTGCTTCTAGGATACATAGCTGTAGGTTTGTCATTACAAAAGCTGTTTACAGTCTTAAAAATTGACCTTTTACAGTCACATGGCCCATAGAGATCAATGCGAGGGAGAGAGACGTCTGAAAAATAATAAAAAATACTTAATTTCATAGCCCGACCTAGCCCTATCGGTATGTCGTCGAGAGCCACGTGACGCAACTTTCTGTTAGGTTTCGGGCTCCTGGGGCCTCCGCGGCCGGTACGGGAGCCTCTGACACCTGCAACATTCCTATTTCTCTCATAGGTGGCTATCGTACAGAGACCCCCGAACGGCCCCGGGGACTCCGAATGACCCCGATTCAAATTCTGTAGCTGCTCGCTGCCCACTCAATCGGTTCCCAAATGTTTGAATACGGTACGGCCTCGTTATGTCCTATATTGCAGGTTTTGGGGACGTTGTGGGCCGTTTATTTTTCTGGAATATTTTTTGAGATTTTTTGTCGAGCACTTTCCGATACACCGAGGGGTACGGGCTTCGATATGTTCAGGTTGAAAACCAGCATTGAAGGTTCGGTTTCTGACAAGAATAAAGCAGAATTTTTTCTAAATGCTGGTCGAGGTTTTATTTCTGTGAAAAGTGCATTTGTATAACACGTGAGCATTTTGACAGCCTGAAGTGTGCAATATACCAATATGGGATGCTTCTAGGATACATATCTGTAGGTTTGTCACAAGAAAATGGGTTTACAGTATGAAAAATTGACCGTTTACAGCATTGTCCACCGTTAGCCTACACTGCTACTGTCAAATAAGTTATGACTGGGACTTCCGGTGGTTCACAGGATGTCCCAGTCGTAACTTATTTGACAGTCGGTCGGTAGGCTACTAATGTACAAAACACTTTTCACACAAGAAAAAGCACTAGAAAATGTTCCCTAGGTTCAAGTAAGCCACTCTCTCGGTATGTGAAACAGGGGCCAACAGACTACCAGACTATAAATTTGGGGCCCCTCATCCCACTGCGGCCCAACGGCTGCTGCCGACACTCTTAACCTATCCCATTCATTTTCATGACTCACGGTGGACAAATGGGACAGAAAGGTCTGATGGACCTGCAATTCACGTATATGCCTGTCACGGGCCCTGGGTCGTGTTCTGGAGTTCCGCGCCCCTCGGACCTCGTTGACCTCTCACTTTGCCCCAAAAGACACAGCAGCCTACATATAGGTTGCGAATGTATGCTCATGGAATACAGGGGTCAAAAGGTCAACAGGGTCTTCATACTCGGCACGGTATACCGTGGGGGTCTCCCAAGCCGGGGTATCGAGTACCGTGGTTCTCGGTCACCTCGAAGTATATTATTCTATGAAAAAAGATTGAGGCACCTTAATTTTGTTCAGTTTGCTCATTCAAGAGGGTCTTTCTGGCTACGAAACGAAGANACGCCCCGGAACTTGTGCGGACGTGTAGCGAACTGAATCGCGTAGCCGAGACGGATCGTCTTCCTCAGCCAGCCTGACAGTCTGGGAAGCTGAGACCAAGCTCCCAGAAACCGAGACAGGGGGACTAGAGGTTTGATCTGCTTCATCGCCCCCGCGGAGGGTGGTTCGATGGCTAGCAGTATGGATTCCTTGCTGGGGGAGGACCCTCGGGGAGGAGATCGGCTCTGTTGTTTTTCCTGCCTGGCGACTGTCCAGCTCAACGCACTGCCTGTCTGAGAGTGCTGAAGGTTGGTGTTTATACTCGACATTGCGCTTCGCCGTGACGCAACGTCTAGTTGCCGTCCACCGTCGACCAGAGGGTGGGAATGGTTGTGAAATCCCAGAGAGAGAGGAAACTCCTTTTGTGAGGAAGTGAGCGCTTTCCTCTTTCACGTCCTTTTCCGGGAGGCAGCCTGAGAAAGGGGCACTGGAGCCGGAACCGGAGTCGAAGAGGGCCGGGGCTGCTGGGAAGCAGACGCCGCTCGGGATCTCGAAGGCCTGACGGCGGCCGAGTCATGGCGGGCAGGATGTGTTTGATGGCCTCCATCTGCTTCTTCACCGTCGAGAACTGCTGAGAGAAATCCTCAACGGTGTCACCAAACAGCCCTCCCTGCAAGATGGGGGCGTCGAGAAAGCGAACCTTCTCAGCGTCCCGCATCTGCGCAAGGTTGAGCCAGAGGTGCCTCTCTTGGACCACCATGGTGGACATCGCCCGACCCAAGGCCCGTGCCGTCACCTTAGTCGCCCGTAGAGCGAGATCGGTGGCGGTACGGAGTTCCTGCATTACCGTTGGGTTGGACTTACCCTCGTGGAACTCCTTCAACGCCTTGGCCTGATGGACCTGCAGGATGGCCATCGCGTGGAGGGAGGAGGCGGCCTGACCCGCAGCCGTGTAAGCCTTCGACACCAGAGATGCCGAAAACTTACACGCCCTGGATGGGAGTCTAGGCCAAGCCCTCCAGGTGGCCACTGTCTGCGGGCACAGGTGCACCGCGACAACACACTCCACCTGGGGGATCTCGACATAGGCAGCCCCTGGCCGCACCACCATCGAGGGAAGTAAGGGCGACTGAGCCTTTCTGATTGGAATGGGCTGTGAGGGGCGCGTTCCAAGTCTTATTCAGCTCCTCATGCACTTCCGGGAAGAACGGGACCGGAGCTGGGTGCGGCTTGGAGCCGCGCTCAGACCCCAGGTACCACGTATCCAACCGCGAGCGCTGGGGTAAAGGCGGTGCTGTGCACTGCAGCCCAATGCTCGCGGCGGCCCGGAAAAGCATGGTTGACATCTCAACGTCCGCCTCTTCCTGGGCTCGACCCCCCGGGGGAGGGAGCTCCGAGGAATCATCGGGGTCGGATGCCAAAAGATCGCCCTCCGATGCTGTGATCGACATCTCATCTTCGTCACGCACTTCCGAGTACGTGGCGGAGTAACAAGACAGGGTAGGACTGTCTTTTAAGGGATGGTCAGACGAGCGAGACGGGGCATGAACGGTCCGTGAGCCTGCGGCTGGCGGGTTAACATTCACAGTGATCCCCATATCACCCCCGGTGTTAACCGAAGCGGGCGGCAGGGCCTTAGTCACTGCCGTCACGGATCGGGTAACAGACGAGGTGGTGGCTTTATCCATAAAGAACACAGCCACCCGTGACCGCAACGATCTGCATAGCCATCCACCCGCAGTGCGAGGCAGGAGTATCCACGAAGGCTGCCTCAGCGTGCCGGAGACCCAAACACCTGAGACAGACATCGTGTCCATCCCCTTCCTCAATGAGCGCGTCGCACCCAAGAGAACAGCGGGACATGCCGCTGAAGAAATTTGCTCTTTTAGAAAAAAGAATTGCTCAGACACTTCCGGAACTGCCGAGACGCCCAGGAGGAAAGTCGCTGCAGGAAGGGACCGTCTCGCTGCACCACGTCATAGATTTCCAGCAGGATAGATCAGCGAAGATCTGGAGACGCTCATCAGATGCTTAGGCTCTGAAGAACAAAAGGTGAATGAATGAGCACGCCGGCTTCCCTCTTATACCCGGACATCCGGGGAGGAGCCAGGCATGCAAATTTCATTGGCCAATTTTCATTGGCCTTTTCTAAATACTCAGAAGATGATAGGTTCTCAAGACAAATACCATTCTGTTGGTTCGACACAACGTCGAGAGACCGACAGAAAGGGAACTGGAATCCCCTGGTTGGGCCTGGGTTCTCCTGAGGTTTTTTTTCTCCGATTAGAGTTTTGGGTTCCTCGCCACCGTTTGCATACTGTTTTTTGCACTATTGCCTGCCGGGGGGCTGCTTTAGAATTTTAAAGTTTTACTTAATTAATATTGCATATAGGAATTTATAGTCTGTTATATTTGACCTGTGCTTCTCTCTCCTTTATCTAAATGTGTGCTCTCACTGCCAGTGTGCATGTCTGTGTGTGTGTGTGTGTGTGTGTGTGTGTGTGTGTGTGTGTGTGTGTGTGTGTGTGTGTGTGTGTGTGTGCGTGCGCGTGTCTGTGTGTCTGTGTGTTAGTACATGTGCATATTGTGTGTGTGTGGAGTGTTTTGTATGTGGGTATGTCTGTCTTCTGTGTTTCACCTTTTTCTTTTTTTTTTGCAGGTACAACTTTAATTATTTTGCTTGTAGTCAATATGTCTCATGTATAGCTGCTTTGTAACAATGAAAATTGTAAAAGGCGCTATATAAATAAAGTTGAGTTGAGTTGAGTTGATATATGGATTAATGGCATTCAGAGACAGTACACTTGGGCTCATAGTCGTGACAATGTTTTATCTTTGGCCAAGTTGGACAGGTTTTATGCTTTTAAACATCATCTTGGTATTTTTAGTAAGCGTTTTATTACCCCTGTCAGTTTCTCTGATCATAGTATGGTGAGTTGCTCCTTTATTTTGAATTATGTAAAACCAAAGAGTGCTTACTGGCATTTTAACGCCTCATTGTTGTATGATAAACATTTTAAGAATACCTTTACATTTCTTTTAGGTCTACAAAAGATTATTTTTGTTCTTTGAGACAGTGGTGGGACTTTGGTAAAGTGCAAATCAGACAACTCTGTCAGCAGTACACTAAGAATGCAAACACTAGAGACATCTATAGCAAAACTCGAAGAGTTAGCAGATTCGGCTGGGATGGTCAGCTGCTTGGAAGCTCTCTTAATTAAGAAAAAGCAGCTAAGCGATCTTTTGGGAGTTAAAGTGCAAGGAGCTTTGTTCCGGTCCCGTTTTCAGAACGCAGATCAAATGGATGAAACAACTAAATTCTTCTTTAATCTAGAAAAAAAGAATGGGCAGAAAAAATGTATTCATGCTTTGCGTTCAGAGTCTGGTGCCCTATTGTCTGATCCTGTTGACATTCGAAGGAGAGCCACCTGTTTCTGTAAAAACCTGTACAGCTGCGAGAGTGTTACAGAACCGGACACTAACAATGTCTTTTTCCATGACTTGCCTCAGGTTTCTAGGGAAGCCAATGCAAAACTCAGTAGAGCCTTGAGCATAGATGAGTTAAATGAGGCGCTTGAAGGTGTGGAGTCAGGAAAAGCTCCTGGAATTGATGGTCTTCCAGTAGACTTCTACAAGTCATTCTGGAATGAGTTAGGGGAAGACCTACTCTCGGTGCTCGATGAAAGCCTAGCTGAAGGGCTGCTGCCATTGAGCTGCCGCAGAGCTCTTCTAACTCTCCTCCCGAAAAAGGAGACCTGACAGACATTAAAAACTGGCGTCCGGTGTCCCTTCTCTGTACCGACTATAAGCTGCTTTCCAAGGTGTTAGCAAGCAGGCTGGCAGAAGTAATGAAGCAGGTTATCCACCCGGATCAAAGCTACTGCGTGTCTGGCAGGTCTATTATTGATAATGTCTCTCTGTTACGAGATGTGTTAGATGTCTCTAGGTTGTTCAATTTAGACTGTGCATTGATCTCTTTAGATCAGGAAAAAGCGTTTGATCGAGTTGAGCATAACTATCTCTGGAAATGTCTGGCAGCCTTTGGTTTTTGCCAAAAATTTGTGAAACAGATCATGGTTCTGTACATTGAGGTTGAGAGTATGTTGAAAGTGGACAGTGGCTTATGCAATCCTTTTATAGTTGGCCGGGGATAAGACAAGGGTGCTCCCTATCAGGCATGCTGTATTCTCTAGCCATAGAGCCTCTATTGCAACAAAATTTAAATGGTTTACACATCCCTGAGGTTAAATGTAATGTTCACTTATCTGCTTATGCTGATGATGTTGTGATATTTGTCACTAATCAGGAAGACATTGAGACTTTGCTGAAAGTACTTATTGATTTTAATGTATTATCATCTGCCAAAGTTAACTGGAATAAAAGTGAAGCCTTGATGTATGGTCAACGGACTGGTAAAAAACTAACGCTTCCGGGTGGACTTCTTTTGATAAAAGGAGGTTTTAAATACCTGGGAGTTTATTTAGGAGATGAGACTACTGTACAGAAAAACTGGGATGGTATTGTTGACAAAGTGAAAGGTCGGCTGGCCAAATGGAAATGGCTGGCCCCAAATCTGTCCTATAAGGGGCGAGCTTTAATTATCAACAATCTGGTTGCTTCATCCCTTTGGCATAAGCTGGCCTGCATGGATCCTCCTTCGAAACTGCTAACAGAAATCCAGGCCATTTTAGTGGATTTTTGTCTGGGAAAAGTTACATTGGATTACTCAAAGTATTTTGTTTTTGCCAAAAGAGAAAGGTGGGCATGGACTGATGAACTTGCAAAGCTTTCGTCTGCAGTTTATCCAGAAGTTACTTATGGGGTCGACTGACTCTAACTGGAGAACTGTTGCATGTGTCATTTTACGAAGTCTGGGAGGTCTACAGATGGACAGATCTCTCTTCCTCCTAGACCCCCTCAAGTTGAACACGTCTGGAATGCCAGTTTTTTATCGTAACCTTTTAAAGTTTTAAAGAAAAAGGAATCTTTTTCAAAGGGCACAGTGTGTTGACTCTCTTCACTGGCTTTTAAAAGAACCCATCATACATGGAGCCCGTTTGGACATCGCAGCTACTGACTATACGTTTCCTGGTTTAAATAGAATACCTTGCAGTGCAAAGACCACCACCCTGGGCCTGTTGCTGGATGTGACTGGACCTAACTTTTCAAACACTGAGCAGGTTTCTTCTCCCCGTATAATTGCTCAGCTGTTGGCGAAATGGCAATCTACTCTCACAGCTGAGGAGAGACAATTATTAACTGACTATTTCTCAGGGGTAAGGACTCCTGACAGCGAAGACCCTTTTCCAACCTTATTGTTGACTCCAAAGCTTGATGAATGTGTTGGTTTGATTTTTAAAACAGTGAAATCTGTGTGCTGTGATTTTACTTTAGCTACTGAGAAATCACTATATAAAGTTTGTGTGTTTGCTTTTAATAAGAAGGTTTTAGAAAAGAAGGTGGATACACCATGGCGTTCGTTTTTTAATTTGGATGAAGATGTTAAACCAGAATGGAGGGTCTTGTATAAGCCACCGTTAACAAAGAGAGTAGGGGATATGCAGTGGAGGGTTTTACATGGAGCAATCGCTGTTAACGCTTTTATTTCTGTTTTAAACCCTGAGATCAGTGCTGATTGTCCCTTTTGTTTTATAAGAGAAACTGTCTTTCATGCATTTACACAATGTTTTAGGTTGGAACCTCTTTTTACTACATTAAGAAGTCTTTTTAGTTGTTTTAATGAACTGTTCTCTCTCAAAACTTTTATTTTGGGTGTTAAATATGCACGGAGTAGGTGTCTTGATTGTCAATTACT
>NC_079912.1:18065145-18080219 GCF_024868665.1 Triplophysa rosa | reverse complement strand
ACAAATCATGGTTTAAAGGACCATATATGGAAATGTCATAAAAAGCAAGGTGAATGTTATCATAGTCAAATAACAATATAAACTATTAAAGCTATTTATGCAACCATCATTCATGTATTTATATTCAATAAATATCATTTGAAGCATTTTTTAAAACAATTTAAAAGTTTAGAATTATGAGACCATCAAAACTGGCCTCTTAAACCGAATGGTCTCGTAATGCTGGTATGTAAACCTGAAAATTGGTCTCATAAACCACATATGCCAACACACACACACACACACACACACACACACACATTACACTTTCAGATAAATACACCTAATACAGATATCAAACACACACACTTAACTAACTTACTTAAAGACACACACAACACACAGACACTTTCTACACTCACTCACTCATAAAAACACACAATACACACAAACTTGACCACACACTCACAAATACAGACAGACACTTCACCCACACACACTCCGCCAGACGCAACGTACGCACGTACGCAGCCCTCAGCCGGCGCACATTCACGTCACTCTCTCCGCTCGTGCAGACGGTTATACTGATGTTTTAAAGGACAGAAAAGCGATTATTCTCACCGTTTCCGTTGATTTATCAGAGTTTTCCGCGCGTGTGTCAGCGTCGCGGCCTCGCGCTGATCCGCCCTGCGCTCTTCACTGACCGCAGAAACACGTTACTACCCCCAGACACGCTCACCCAATCACGGAGCCGGAAAACACGACGGGCAGCCGTCTCCTCCTATCACGACGCGGATAAAGTGTCTATGGGTCTGTTGCCGCCTGTCCAACTGGTGCACTTTTGACGGACAACCGTCGTGCGCAATGAGAGAGTTTGACACCTTATACGGATCAGAGGAGAGCCAATGACAACAAATTGAATTAAAATAATATATACTTCATATTTTAAAGAATACTTACATTTTTACTATATTTGATGAAACGGGCATCTACAAAATAACAGTGTATCCAAGTTATTGTCAGGGTGAATTCTGCAAAATTGACTGGCCGATTATGAAAACATAAAAATTTCATATTTAACTCATATTGCTCACATAGCACATATGATGATATTTTATAAATCTACAGTAAAACCAGTAATTCGTGAGGGATTCAACTGAAAACAGTGCTGGATTTTTAAAAGGTTGATTGTCGCCATCTGCTGTTCAGATTAAATTCACCATGAGATGCTTATTTAAGTCTTATTTTATTTGTACATAGAATATACGTTAATTTAGACCTAAAGTCCCTTCTAATGAACATAGAAACATGTGAAACAGAAGAGAGCAGAGTTAGGCCTATATTTCTTTTTTATTTACACATTATATTGGAAGTATAAGAATTTAAGAAAAAGTAATTTTCTATTTGGTATTTTTCCTTTTACTTTAATGTCATGGACAACACCTGTTGTGTTCATAAAAATTATGTATGTTAAGTCACAGAAACGTCTTTGATAAAAATGATACAAAATACATTAGCTTGAGTTGTTTTCAAAGAGTTTTATTGAAATAAATATTTGAAATGTTATAAAGTCAGTCGTTTATAATGCTAGCACACAATCAACACTTGGAATAGAGCTTTTCTGAAGTCGGTAAGAATTCACTCTGACATCATCAGATCAGTCAAACATTGTCAGTAATGTAACAGCAGAGTTTAATGTCACAATGTCCAATTCCTCCACGACCCGTTAGAGCATTAAATCAATCTCAGGTGACCCAGAAATACAGTGTGTCAGTCTACACATTCTCTAAATCACAGCGGCCGTCCGTCTGCAACCACACAAACCGCTGGAAAACCTCGTGCAGCATGCAGATAAAATGTGCACAAGTTACATTTGTCTTTGTTATTGTCTTTATATATTATAGAATAATTCGTATCATTACATCATTATTAGCAGGGTTATTCACATGTTTATTAAAAAAAGAAAAGTCAAACATTTATATTTCTTCTACAGTTTTTTTCTGCATTTCCAAGCATGCCATAGAAATGCGTTTCTGCATAGTGTAGGCTATAGGGATGCCAAGACTTCAGATCTGTAAAAGATTTTCTTATCTACAGTAAAACTGGGAAGGAGAAAAATAGCAATCCAGTGTAAACGAGTTACCAAAATAAATTAATATGTACATGTACAGGACGTCCTTCATTTAAAATGTTACTGTTTTCTTGACATACTATCATTTTGAGTTCATATGGATCCGTGTGTGTGTTTATTTGGCCTGTTTTACATCATCTGTGTTGTAGGTGACGGCGAATGTGCCCTTGGCTTGAAATCCCTGTAAAAAGACATGAGATCAAGAGGTTTGCTCCAGTGTGTAAAGTGCACAGACAACAACAAGAGACAGACACAAAACTATTACACACAACATCATTTCAGTGAGACGGTTTCTCAGATGAAGACATGAAAATAAAAGTGTGTCTGTGGAGCGACTCAGTTTTTGTGGTTCCATTCGTACGGCAGATGAGACAATCTGGTCATTAATAATAAATCTGTTCTATCAGTGTTGAGATCCATGTCACACTGACACAGATTAAGATTTCAATCCTGGATTACAAAAAACCCAACATGAACTAATAATAAACTGATGTAACGTGTTTGTGTTTACATCATCTGTCATGTTTTTAAACCCAGAGAAATAATAATTGAACCCCACAAAACCTGTCAAAACTTGTGCCATATTTCACCCTAAGAGAATTCTTTCATACAAAACAAATCATTGTTTAAAAATTGTTTTCATGACATTTGTTTTATGCAAATCAAACCTTAAAATACAGTGAGTATAATGGGACTAAAAATGTCCAAGTGTACCACTACAACCATGGTCTAAAAAGAAGCCTTGTAGCAACATCATTTAAAAATAAAACATTTTTGTCATTTTGATTTGGTTAAAGTGCAAGTTTAAAGTGCACTATCAGTGAAGCCCTCCAACTCACTGCCGGCTCTAATGTTAACAAAGCGTTGTACACCTCACATTAAAACATTATTATTATATAGGGTGATTTAAAACTGCTGATCCAATTCTGCAAAAATCCACAGAGATTTCAATGGGTCTGAGATTATTGACTATGCACGGAGAAACAAAAGATATTTCTGGAATATCCACTGGAATAAACGCGTGTAATCGTAGGATCAGCTGCACAATCTTATGTGAATTTAAAGGTGAAGTGTTTCATTTCTGCACCACCAAACAGAATCCCTGCGCCCAAAATGACATACTTCTA
The DNA here is from genome assembly GCF_024868665.1 of Triplophysa rosa. NCBI lineage: Eukaryota > Metazoa > Chordata > Actinopteri > Cypriniformes > Nemacheilidae > Triplophysa > Triplophysa rosa. Next base: position 18,076,982 of record NC_079912.1, on the reverse strand, counting down.
CACTATATAGCATGTGAAAATCAGTCTGTAAATGATGTGTCCGAAACATCAGTATGCAAAAAACAGCATGTGAGAAATACCCGGATGAACTACTGCCTCCGCACTGGATGCACTCTTCTACCAGTTTACAAACCGACACCAGCAGGATTAAAACCTTTAGAAAACCAGAGCCGTCAGACCACTGACTGAACGCACAAAAAACTGCTGAGAAATCACAAAGACTCCCAATAAGAATAAAAATAATATCAATATATGAAATAAATAAATATGTGCAAATTTCTGCATTGAGCAAAGTAGAATAATGTAGTGACGCTTTGATCGGCAACATAACCACACATCGACACATTTAATGATACTTGAATTTGTTTTCTCTTCTGTCTCTTACAGTTAAAACGCTGTGGCCCGGTTTCACAGACGCTAGTCCCAGATTTAAATTAATGTTTCAGCTGTCAACTGAAAAGAACTTGCCCTGACATATCGTAAAATATGTCAGTGGCATTGTTTTGTCTAAAGATCACACGGTCGTGTTTCTTTCTAAAGCATTTTTATAAAAGTGACTCAAATATCCTAATCCAACTAAGAAATAGTACTGGTTTAAGATAAGCCTTGTCTGTGAAACCGGGCCTGTAAAATATAATTACAGATCATTTTTGGTATCCAAATAAACAAACATAATTAGGAGCCTGTAAACTTGAGCTTTAAAGGCAGAATGATACAATCTTCCTCAGAATTTCTCATGTACGGATGCCTGCCAACAATAAACAAGAAACTCATATGATGGAATTCTCATGCTAACATGTCTTCCCTTCCCTTCAGAATATTACTGTCATTTCAATATAATAATAGTCTTTTTTATCAAATAAAAGGAAGCGTATGTTTATAATCACATGCTTTAAAATTGCTTTAACATTTCTTTTTTTTTTCATTGGTCCACACGTCACCCGACAACTAAACTAAACCAAAAGATGTTTAATAAAGTGTTTGAGGTTGGAGTTTACGATGCAAAATATATTTTTTTGTAGTTGATCCTCCAATCTGCTATATTTGGTTCATCTCTTGGTTGTGATTTAAAGGATTCAGTATTGCTAAAGCAAATATGTTTTGACATATAAGTGGAAACTTTAACCCAAGTCTAGGAGAAGATGACGTGTGGATTCAGACTCAATGCTCGTTCATCTCTCTCTCCATCGCTCGGTGTCTGTACACGTCATTTTGATATGCTTTCTCAGTAATGGCAATGTTTTAAACAGCCCCACCCACTGCAATCCAGCCAATCCAGTGTTCTTAGGCTCCGCCTTCTTCACGGATCCACTGCAGCTGAAGGCAATGACATGAGAGACAGACAGAACACATCAGGTCATTATTGTTTTCTTCTGTTAGGCCAGCTAACACTAACAAGTTCAGTCGGTTCTTTGTTTTGGAAGCGCAGCAGAAGAAGAAGAAGAGTCTGGAAAATTCAGTGCAAGACATAATGGCTACTTGGAAAGGTGTAATTCATCATTATCATTCGTTTATGGATATCCAATACTGGACGACAGCAGACGTGTGCTGTGACATCTCCAGTTCATCTCGAGCCGAACCTCCAGCGTATCTGTGAAGCTCCTCAGTGCAGAACGGAGACGATGAGATGTGACGGAGGAAAGCGAGAGGTCTGCTTGTTTTCGCTCTAGCTCCCAGGATCGGAGCTGTGTTTCTGCGGTGTCGGTGCGTCCACAGACGTCTGAGGTTCCTGTAGAGAGAAGCGGCGCTGAGCGTCCAGCAGGTTTGAGAAGTCGGTGCGAGGAGCTCCGCTCGGGCTGAGCAGAGGACTCTGTGATGGATGAAGCTCCATGGTGCTGCCCAGAGACTCACACGACTGCAGGAGAAACATTCACAGCCAATCAAAATGTGTTCCGTGAACGTTTTGCTAACATTGCCAAAACGTTGTGTGTGCGCGTTACCTGTGAGAGAGAAGCGAGCGTGTCAGACTCATGTGGTGTGACAGACTGTAGGAGTCTCTGGGCCTGCGGTAGAGATGATACGCTGCTGTATGCAGGAGGAACCAGCGTCATCTGTCTCTGCAGCAGCTGCATGATTGCAGCGATATCAGACGTCATGCGACTCTCCAGTCTGCACACACACAATGATTTACAGACATAACCACACACTGTACACTGAATTTCTTTTTATTATGTGCCTTAGTCAATTTTATGAAAAGAAATGATTCAAATATACTTAATAGAGTATTATTTTGTTTCTGTTTTTAGCAAAAAATTGGAGTTAAAATAACGTAGAAATCTTGGGAATAAAATCAACTAATTTTGGTCAAGATTTTAATTATTTTGTTTGAGTCATTTTAATTGAACAAATTATTAAATAAATCCAACTCAATTTTTTTATGTTAAACCTATTTAAATTGGTCAAATTCAGTTTACTTATTCATTTTGTGTTGAGACTACATCAATCATTTTTGTACAGTAGATATAACTACCTTGGCAGTTGATCTGTAGTTCCCAAGCATGCTTTGCATCTGACTCCATTACGAGATTCATTTTCCTGATTAACTGTCATTTTAAGTGTTTTACAGTGAAAAGAAAGACTTGTTCGTGTTTTTTGTTGATTTATCTTTGAGATTTAAGAGAGTATTGGAGTTTTTTCAAGTTTTTTTTTTTTTAGTTGTTACCGTTGTTCAGAAAAGCGGTGCTTGTGCCTCGGCTGAGGGAGGCACAATATTAGAGTGTATTCACACCAGGAAAGTCTACTAGTTCACTTGCTTTGGTCTGGACCAAATGCAATGTTGATTTTTTTTGTTTGGTGTGGTTCGCTTTCACGCTGCCCTTATTGCAAGTGAACCAAAATTGTAAACAAAACCACGTGTGCTAAGATCATCCAGTCATTGGACATAAATTGACAGGCAGGGAAAAGCAGGAAGTGCAAAAATAGGCTAATCACGGAGATCTTTGGTAGTGCAGTTTTTATTTTATCATCTACTAACGCAATATGCCGAAACTTTAATAGCATCCTAAGATACAATGTCTTCTATATGATGCTTTTATTAGCATTTTGAAAAGACTAAGATGGGACGAACAGGAACAGGAAAGGCGTTTCCAAGCCCTCGTCCAGGCCCAGCAGGAAGACCGCAAGTTGTTCCGGAGCTGGATCACCCGAGAGGGAGCCACGGGAACGTCATCCCCATCCGTCCATCTCCCGCTCCACAAAATGGGGCCTCAAGACGACCCGGAGGCTTTCCTGGAGCTATTTGAGAGGTCCTCCGGGCTTTCTGGCTGGCCTCAGGACGTATGGTCAGCGAGACTAATCCCCCTGCTGTCTGGGGAGGCCCAGCTGGCAGCCCAACAACTGCCAGTCCAGAGCCTCCTCATCTACGTGGACCTCAAGAAGGCGATCCTTCAGCGAGTCGGCCTGAGCCCAGAGCAACACCGCGAGCGTTTCCGCTCGTTGGAGCTTGGGGAGTGCGGCCAACCCTTTTCCATTGCTCAACAGCTCCGGGACGCCTGCCGCAAATGGCTGATGGCCGACAAGAGCGACGTCGAGGCTATCATCGACAAGGTGGTGCTGGAGCAGTTCGTGGGGCAGTTGCCAAGGAAGACCGCCCAGTGGGTCCAGTGCCACCGGCCGGCGTCGCTGAGTCAGGACATCCAGCTGGCAGAGGACCAGATGGTGGCGTGCCAAGGGGTTGGCGCACCCCTACAATCTCTCTCTCTCTTTCCACCTGTTTGTTCCCCCTCTCCCAATCCTATTCCCTTTCCCAGGTCCCGGACGGATCTTCACCCGAGACTAACTCTCCAGGTCCGGATGTCACCGGGAACGGGACTGCCAGGAGCCGCAAAGGAGCTGAGGCGCTGGCCTCTACAGCACCGCTGCCAACACAACTCTCGCCCCTCAGCCCTCTCCACACCAATCTCTTGGCTTGCTTCCTGCCACTAGGGCAGCGGGGAGGCCTGGGCCGGCTGTTGGCGGTGTGGGGACCCGGGTCATTTTATCGAGCGCTGTCCCGTTCTGGAGATCGGTACAATGATCCGGATCCCTGATGCCCCACAGGCTGCCCTCGATCAGGCTGGCCTCTACCAAATGCCTGTGAGAATTAAGGGGGTACATATCAGGCTCTGGTGGATTCAGGATGTAACCAAACCTCAATTCACCAAAGCCTGATTCAATCTGCGGCATTGCATACGGGCCGCATGGTTAAGGTATGCTGTGTGCATGGGGACGTGGTGAACTACCCCTTAGTGTCACTGGCTATACAATTCTGGGGTCAAAAACATAGCGTGGAGGTGGCCGTTAACCCGCACCTCCGACATCCGCTAATTTTGGGGATAAATTAGCCAATGTTTTCTGCTTTATTGGGGCATTTATGTGCGGATGTCTCTTGACGGAACCGGAAGGGGGCGGTCGCACAGGTGGGAGAAGCTGAGCCAGAACCACCGAGATCTGACTCAGAGGAGGCTGTGGAGAGGAGAAATCCCTCTCAGTGCGATGATTTCCCCCTGGATCAAAACATGCGTTCCCCCTGGATCTGGAACATGCGTTTGAGCAGGTCCGTACCATTGACGGACAGCTTCTCCACCCGATGCGTCTGCTATCCTAGCCGTACTTTGCCATTTTAAAGGACAGGTTGTATCGAGTGACCCAAGACACTCAGTCAAAACAAGATACAACCCAGTTAGTCGTGCCAAAGAGCCGTCGGGAAATGCTTTTCCAGGTGGCTCACTGTAATCCGATGGTCAGACACTTAGGACAGACCGCTACATTAAATTGTCTAACGACCCGATTTTTCTGGCCGGGCATTCATGAGAACGTGCGCAGGTGGTGCACGTCTTGTCCTGAATGTCAGTTGGTAAACCCACCGGCCACCCCAAAAGCACCATTGTGCCCTCTTCCTCTCGTACAGGTCCCCTTCGAGAGAATTGGTATGGACCTGATCGGGCCCTTAGAACAATCTGCATGAGGGCATCGCTTTGCATTAGTCATAGTGGACTATGCAACGCGATACCCCGAGGCAGTGGTGCTCCGCAATATTTCCGTGAAAAGCGTAGCGGACGCCCTGGTTCGATTAATCTCCTGCGTGGGAATTCCGAAAGAGGTTCTCACGGATCAAGGAACGAGGTTCATGTCACGGACCCTTTACGGATTATTGAGCATTAAAGCGATCCATACCAGCGTCTATCACCCACAAACGGATGGTCTGGTCTAACGTTTTAACCGCACGTTGAAAACCATGATCCGAAAGTTCGTTCACGAAGACGCCAAAAATTGGGATCGATGGCTGTACGCGAGGTCCCCAAAGCCTCCACGGGGTTTTCCCCCTTAGAGCTGCTCTATGGACGTCAGCCCCGCGGGGTGTTGGACGTCCTAAGGGAAGCTTGGGAGGACGGACCTTCGCACAGTAAGAACCAAAATCAGTATGTCCTGGACCTAAGAACAAAGCTCCACACTCTGGGGCGGCTCTCAATGGAGAATTTGTTACAGGCCCAGGACAGACAAAGCCGGCAATATAACAGGGGTGCCCGGTTACGCAAATTTGCACCTGGAGAGAAGGTGCTTGTATTACTCCCAACATCAAGCTCTAAATTACTCGCCAAGTGGCAAGGGCCCTTCGAGGTCACACGGCAAATTGGGGATCTCAATTATGAGGTAGTTCGATCGGACAGGAGCAGGGCACATCAGATATACCACCTCAAACTAATCAAAAAATGGAGTGAGGCGGACGCAGTGATGCTGGTGACGGCAGTGAGTAGAGAGGAAGATCTCGGGCCAGAAGTGATCACCAAAACTCATTCTCTCGCTCTGGACCCGGGTGGAGATCACCTCTCGCCCTCCCAGATCACTGACATTGCCAGGGTGCAAGCGGAATTCGCGGATGTGTTCTCACCCCTGCCTGTCCGCACCAACCTCATCGAGCACCACATTGAAACTACGCTGGGCATGGTAGTGCACAGCCGGCCGTATAGGTTACCTGAACACAAAAAAAGTTGTTCAGACGGAATTAAGCACTATGCTAGATATGGGGGTAATTGAAGAGTTCAGCAGCGATTGGGCGAGCCCGATAGTTTTGGTCCCGAAAACAGATGGCTCAGTACGATTCTGCGTGGATTATCGAAAGGTGAATGCTTTGTCGAAATTCGACGCATATCCAATGCCGCCGGTTGACGAATTCCTTGATCAGCTAGGTGCGGCTCGCTTTTATTCGACACTAGATTTGACTAAAGGATACTGGCAGATCCCCTTATCTCCCTTGTCCAAAGAAAAAACAGCCTTCACCACGCCGTTCGGATTACACCAATTTGTCACATTTCCGTTCATCTTATTCGGAGCTCCGGCCACCTTTCAGCGTCTCATGGACCGCCTACTTCGGCCACACGCTGCATATACCGCTGCTTACTTGGATGTTATCATCATCTATACTTCGTATAGTGTCATCTATAGTAACGACTGGCAGCGGCATATGCAGCAGCTGAGAGCGGTTCTGAGCTCGCTGAGAGGAGCCGGGCTGATGGCTAACCCGAAGAAGTGTGCAATTGGGCGTGTTAGGAGAGTGCAATATACTCTGGGTTTCCACAGAGTTAGGAGAGATACCTCTGGGCTTCCACTTGGGTCACGGGCAGGTGCGTCCCCAAATTGACAAGACGGCAGCGGTTGCGACCTCTCCGAGACCCAAGACCAAAAAGGAGGTGAGGCAGTTCCTGGGGCTGGCGGGATATTACAGAAAGTTTGTACCTAATTATTCTGACCTCACCAGCCCGCTGACTGACCTCACTAAAAATGAGGCACCGGAACCCGTCCAGAGGACGGAGCCATGTCAGCAGGCTTTCACCCAAGTGAAGGCTGCTCTGTGTGGCGGCCCGTTATTGGGGGGAGGCTGCAGGCCGGATGGTTCCCCGGCCTGAGTCGGGCGGTGGGGTATGTGGCAAGGGAGGCGTGGTTCAGCTGGGTCTGCACTGAAAGGGCGGCGCAGGAGAACAACGGTGTGTAAGTAGGTCAAGTGCACATTGTGAACACCTGTGTCTCGTTCCAGTGATTGGTGAGGAGAGAGTTAAAAAGACAGCTCGAGCGGACGAGGAGGAGAGAGAGAGCAGCTGGGAAGTCGACAGGACACGAGATCTCCAGCGAGACAGAACGCTGATATTGAAACTTTGATTCTGAGTTACTCGAGAGTGAATGCACAGTGGCGCCTTTGTAATTTTATTATTTCATTAAAACTCTCCGATTCCCAGCATGCCGAACCTGGTCTCCTTAAATAAACTATTGTTAATAATGTAATATTACGTTGGTATTTTTATACCTAATGTATTAACTAATGTTACCGAATTCTGTGGCTCACCAGATAAGTATTTTAAATCATTTTTATATGGTGATGTGAGCGGCGGTGTGTAAACTTAAAAATGAATTTGTTTGTGTTCCTAAATCTGTGTTCACTTAGACCGCAGACTAATTTAAATATTGTATGTGTCTTATAAAGTAATTACAGATGAAGCGAAGAAGCGTTAAATGAGAATGAACATTCTAATAGTGTCTTCTGTGGCGGTAACTTAACCCTGTGGGGAAGTTTTTAATTTTCAAATAATAATTGCAGATCTAATATTTGACTAGTCGTGCACAGCCCTACTACATATTTAGAAGACACGTAGCGCAGTGCGGAGACAGGCGCAAGTAAAAAGCATTCACAGACACAGGCTGCCCGTGCTGCGTGTTTAGCCCCGGTGCCCGTTTAATACCGAGTTTCGGTAACCATCCCTATGACAGTTCCGGCGGAGAGAGCATGCTCTTATGTGCGCCTATGGCATGCTGACAGTGGCACTGCGCAGAAGACAGATTTCTGCAACTGGGTCGAATTGAGGACGGGCCATGTTCACACCTTAAACGAACCGTACCAGAGTTCGTTTGGAACCGGACCGAGACCACCTCCTCAGCTGGGTACGGTTGTTTGAGTGCGATTGCTGTATTCACACCTGCCCAAAAGATCCGCACCCAAGAGGGAAACAAATTTGAGTTCGATTCAATCGAACCAAACAAGACAGGTGTGAGAATAAACCCTTATTCATGAAGTGTGTTACTTCACTTATTGAGCAGTAAGTGCGCTAATGTCAGTACAGAGACCACCAGTCTCTTCTCACTTGACCAACTATGATGTAAAAATTTGTAGATTTCAATAAGAAAGTAAGTGAACCGTGAAGTTTGAGTTAGACACGTTTAAGTTCAACATAATCTTTTTTGTTTACTTTAAGTAATGTTTACTTAATATTTTAATGTATTTAATAAGTATAATTTACTTTATTCTGGTAAGTAAGTTGTACTTGAATTATAGCAGCCCAATTTACTTAAAAAATATTCATGCAAATTGTTACGAGGATTTTATTAAGTAAATTCTACAAGTTATTTTTTATATGAGTTATATATTTACATTAAAAGCATAATATGACCCGATTCACATTTCACGTCTTTTCCGCGTGCATATTCATTATTTTAAATGTAGACGCGCGGAAGGCGCGTGCAAATAGGGGGCGACGCGGAGCGCATCGCACACATTTTTCTAGCCACGTCAGCGCCGCATCGAGATGGAAATAGTTCAACTTTTTGAATGTGTGACCTGCTGAGTTGTTTCTGCAGGAGCTCCAGTCTGTTCTCCATGTGACTGCGCTGCTGGCGGCTGATGCTGTGCAGGGGGGTGCTGGGATGCGGCGGGGGGGAGGACAGATTACTGCGGGGCAGTTCCTGATACTGTCTGCCCCTGTTGTCACCCCAAAAACTGAAGATATTAGACACACCTGAGAATGCACCTGACACACACACACACACACACACACACACACACATTATCACTTAGAAATGTGCCAAATAATCAGAGTAAAAATGACAGAAATACTGAGTCTAAAATGTCTGGACATCTCAGTGATGTTTTGAAACAGAATGATTATATTGAGAAATGTCCGTATAATATTTTCTCACCTGACAGAGCGTCACACGTGTTCCCTGTTTTGGGATCAGCGTCACCCTCACTCACGTCATTAAAGTTCATTGAAGTGCTCTGTACTTGTGATGACTTCATGAGCGCTGTTGGAGGGGTGGGGCATGTGTGCACAGGCTCCTCCTCCTCACCGCTGGAGTGGGAGGAGATTGAGTGGTGATGCTCTTTCCATCCCGGTTTGAGTTCGTTCTTGTTACTTGCAGCTTGTTTCCGGTTTCTGCAAACGGGTTTTGGATTCTTCCTGATCTCTCCTGCATCAGCATCATCTGAAGACACAAACACACACTGAATATTCATCGAGACGTTCAGAAAACAGAAATATTATAGAACAAATAATGAGCGCAGATAGAGTGTAATGTCTCACTAGAGCATGTAAGAGTGGCATGGCAAGATCTCGGAATAAATATACCTGATTTGCAATGGGAGGGAGCACAAGAAGTAAGTAAGTAAGTAAGTAAGTAAGTAAGTAAAATTTATTTATATAGCACCTTTCACAGACAAGGAATCACAAAGTGCTTTACAACACTATCATAAAAACAAATCAAACATACGTATAGGCAAATATAAACTAAAAACATTTCTACAAAAAAAAAGTCAGAATCCTGTCCTGTTTTCGTGCCTTCTGGACAGGGTCGTGACAATACCATGTCTTGTGTGTGTGTTTCGTCTTGTGTGGAGACACGTGGCGGTTTGTTTTGACATTTTGCTGCGTGTCCTCCTGTCTTTCGTTTAGCTCCGCCCCCTTGTTTCTCTGTTAGTGTTTCATCTCCCTCACCTGTCCCAATCATCTTCCCGCCAGTTCCCATTAATCTTAAGTCTTGTTGTAACTGTTTGTTATTATATTTTATATATTATGTATATAAGTTGGTTACTTTTTCTATTATTTTGTTAAGAAGAAAATAAGTTGCATTTATTTTGTGAATTTGTTTTATTTGGTTTGGGACTTTTATTTTCAAATATCGACGGTTGTATTTAATTGCTGATTGTCAGCAAGGTTCTCAGTTCATGTAAGCAAGCCAGTGGCAAACACGAATGTTAAGCGTGTGTGCTTCTAAGGATGTCTCTTTGTGCAAGGGATTTGAACGTGACATTAAGGAGTATTCAAGATCATTTCTTTCATATAGCATGCAGCCAACAAGGTATTTTCGCTTTATATTTGCTTTGCTTGTATTTTGTGTTTGAAGTTCTTAAAAGTATGTTTGTTTGCTAATGTATGTTTAGGTTTATATTAAGTTAATGTGGTTTTGTATTCATTGTTTAGTTTTCACGGTGATTTGGGGGAAAAGCCATCAAATAAACCAGTAGTATGGAAACCACTTGTGCCAGCCTATGCTTGAAGGGAGTGACAGTGAAAACTTGACTTGTTCAACGACATGAGTGGGTGACGCGGCGAGACACAGCAAGTTGCCGAACAAGTGGGATTGGCACGTGTTTGCAACGCGTGGAGTGCATTGTCGAAGGACTAACAGATGAGCACACACACACACAAATACAGACTTAAGAAGATGCAGTTAAGAGATGTCTAAGAAGAAGGTTTATAGAGGTTACCAAATAATTTTCATTGTAAGTTAAGGTTGTGCATTTGTAAAGTGTGTTCGAAGTGTTTATTTTTTGCTCACGTTTAATTCAAGATTGCAATTAATAGATATATAGTTAAAGGTTTTATTGAATTTTCTAGATTTCAAAAAGATGTATTGTAAATTCTATTTGTTGTTTGATATCAATCTTTTCAAGGGTGTTTAAAAACAATATTTGATTAGAGGGGTTATTTTGCACATTTAATATCCCATGTAGTATTGTTACTGAATGTTATTAATCAACATTTCAGTATTCAAGCCTTAAATTGATTGCATTTTAGTGACATTTTACTTTGAGAAAGGGCCAATATTGGTTTAGATGTAATTGATGCATATTTTCTACCCATAAAATTGGATTAATTTAGTTGCTTAAATGTCAGAGTCAAAGGAGCTCGAAGTTCATGTAAAGGATGGTATTAAGGATAGTGCGGATTCTCAAGCCCAACCTGAAATAAGTCAACAGGGTGTTGAAGCACAGCAAGAAGATGAACAACAGTCAAGAAGAAGTAAAAGAAAAATAACTCTTACAGAAAAGGGTAGAGAAATGCAAGTTGCAAAAATTAATTCACTTCAACAAAGGTTTACTTATATTTACACCAAATGGAAAACGTATGTCAAATCTTCTAAGAGGACATTATCACAACCAACAGAGACTCTATCTGATGACCTGCTCAATGATATCATTGGTGATGTGGTTGGTCTTTCTGTAGATGTCCAGCTTGTTTATGATGAGCTACGCAAAATTTCAATTCCAGAGCAAGAAACACGACGAAGAGTGGATTTGTGTGTGGAGGTTTCTAATTTTATTGTATCCAGAGCCTCAAGTCGATTTCAAGGAGTTACTCCAGAAGGAGAAAAGGAAGTCTGGCCAGAAGCAGGCTCTATCTTCAAGTCAAGTATGTTAAGTGAGTCAGGCTCTGTATCTTCTATTTTGAAAGGTGCCTCCGAGTGTTCAAGTAGGTCATCTGTGAGGTCATCTGTGTAGGTCGGCTGCGGCGGATGCTGCTGCACGCCAGGCTGTTCTGGAAGTGTTAGAAGAACAAAATAAAGAACAACTGGAAATTCAGCTCTTAGAAGCTCAAGTTAAAAAGAAGATGGCTGATCAAGAGGCAGCAGCTGCAAAACGTCGTTTAGAGCTAGAAGCTGAAGAGTTGAAACATAGAATAAAGAGAGAGGAAGATGAAGCAAAAATTAAAGCTCAAATGGAAGAAGAACATGGAACTCTACAAAAGACTCTTGAGGAAAAACGGAGAAAAGTACAACATTTGGAAGCAGTGAAATGTCTAAAGGCAGCACGA